>NC_035436.2:149852653-150114989 GCF_002127325.2 Helianthus annuus
TCGCAATAAACCACAAAATCGTCCATGCCCTCTGGCAATGAAAGAATAGGTGTGCTCCATAGTCTATCCTTTAAGTGCTGAAAAGTTGTTTCCTGTGTATTGCCCCAGCGATAAGTGACACCTTTCTGTGTCAGTAGTGTAAGTGGCTGTGCAATCTTTGAGAAGTCTTTGATGAACCGTCTGTAATAACCCGCCAAACCCAAGAATTGGCGTATTTCCGTTGGTGTACGTGGTGCAGGCCAATTCCTGATCGAGTCTACCTTGGATGGATCCACCTGAATCTCGTCCTTGTTTACCACGTGGCCTAGAAAGTGGACTTCACGAAGCCAGAAGTCGCATTTCGAGAATTTTGCATACAGCTGCTCTGCTCGAAGTAGTTTCAAAATGAGTCGTAAATGCTGCTCATGTTCCTCCTGACTCTTAGAATAGATCAGGATGTCGTCGATGAAGACAATTACAAACTTGTCTAGGTAAGGCTTGCACACTCTGTTCATAAGATCCATGAAGACTGCCGGTGCGTTCGTTGGCCCGAATGGCATGACAAGAAACTCGTAGTGGCCGTAGCGAGTTCTAAATGCTATTTTGGAGACGTCCTCATCCCGGACTCTCAGCTGATGGTAGCCTGACCTCAGATCTATCTTTGAGTAGTAGCTCGATCCTTGCAACTAATCGAACAAATCATCAATACGTGGAAGAGGATAGCGATTCTTCACTGTCACCTTGTTGAGCTCGCGATAATCAATGCACATCCTGAAGGTACCGTCCTTCTTTTTCACGAATAGTAATGGAGCTCCCCAAGGCGAAGAGCTAGGACGAATAAAACCCTTATCCAAGAGTTCTTGCAGTTGCTTAGAGAGTTCCTCCAGCTCAGTTGGAGCTAAGCGATATGGTGCACGAGCTATGGGTGCTGCTCCTGGAGCTAGTTCAATCTGGAATTCGACCTGGCGATGAGGCGGTAGACCAGGTAAGTCTTCAGGAAACACTTAAGGAAAATCACGTACAAATGGAATGTCCTCCAATCTCTTCTCTTTCGTTGATGCGTCAGTAACAAGCGCTAAAATAGCGGTGTGGCCCTTTCGCAAACACTTCTGGGCTTAAGAAAGGAAATGATGCCTACTACAACACCACTTTTGTCGCCTTGAACTTCGAGAGGTTCTTTACCAGAACGGGGAATACGAACAATCTTCTCCTTGCATAAGATCTCTGCTTGCTGTTGGGATAACCAATCCATACCAATGACGATGTCGAAACTACCCAGAGTTATAGGAATGAGATCGATAGAGAAAATCTGACCAGCGAGGATAAGATTACAACCCTGAACTATGTGTGTGGCCTCTAGACTTTTACCGTTAGCTAACTCTACGACATGTTTAGTGCTCAGAAGTGTGGGTGTGCGCTTGAGCATTTGACTAACTTTCAGTGACATATAACTGGTATCCGCACTCGAATCAAACAAAACAGTAACATAAAAGTCGTCGAGAAGAAACTTACCCATAACCATGTTAGGATCGTTCCTTGCGTCACCCTGCCCCAGCACAAATGAAAGACCCCTAGCGCCGTTGTTCCAATCATTGTTGTTTCCCCCGTTTTTGTTCCCATTGCCTTGGTTATTGTTGTTGTTGTTGTTGTTCTGGTTTCGGTCTAACTGGGGGCAGTGTCTCTTGAAGTGACCTTCAACGCCACAATGAAAACATCCCTTGTTGCCCTGTTGCTGATTCTGCGGCATTTGCTACTACTGCTGGCGATCCTGAGTTACAGGCCGTGGGCTCCTACAATCCTTGGCCTCATGACCCATCTTGAGACACCTCTGACAACGACCCTTGTTGCACTGGCCACTGTGGTGTCTGTTACAATTGTTGCACCTTGGGTGATTTCCTCGATACACACCCCTTCCCTGATTGCCCGAAGATTGCTGACCAGGGCTCTGATAGTTGTCATTCTTTCGCTGCTGAACCTGAGACTGAACTGTAGCTGAACCCTTGCTGGAATCCCCTTCCCATTTCCGCTTGTTGTCAGTAGCAGGAGTACCAGTAGTGGTAGCGGTAGTAGTTGCACTGATACGTTTTGGCAGCCTGTTCTGTTCCACTGCCTGATCCGTGAGGCGATGAGCAAGACGTTGAATATCCTGGATATTATCAAGGTTGGCCGATGTCACATGGCTCTGAATTTTTGTGCTAGCCCTTTGAGATACAACTCTATACGCTTGATAGGAGGGTCCACCATAGTTGGACACAAGATGGCCAGCTCGTTCGATCGTTTAGTATAAGCCTCAATTTCCGACCCCGTCATTTTCAAATGAAAGAACTCCACTTCTAACTTGTGGATATCATCACGTGTGCAGTATTCCCGCTTGATAAGTTCCTTGAAATCATTCCAAGGAGTGGCGTTAGCAGCTGCCAACCCTAAAATCTGAACTTGCGCATTCCACCAAGTCAGCACAATGCCTTCTAGAGTACCAGTGGCGTACTTCACCCTGCGAGCCTCAGGGCATTCACACATCTCAAACACGGACTCGAGCTTTTCGAACCAATGGAGGAGTCCAACTGCTCCTTCACTGCCACTGAACGTGCTAGGACGACAGTCCATGAAATTCTTGAAAGTGCAAACAGGTTGCTGAACGTGTTGACCTGTTGTGTATAAAAACAGGACAAGGTTTAACACAAGAATTGGGTTTAGGAGTGTAGGACCTAAAGATCCTAGAGTGAGTTTGCAACTGCAGGGTATACCTCCTGCTTGTGAGGCTGCAAGTGCCGCAGCAACTTGTTCGTTAATCAGAGCCGTCAACTGGGCTTGAGTCATGTTAACGCGTCCACTCATGATCTTCATATCAAGGGAACATAAGTGAGAGAGGTTCGCGAAAAGTGCGATGCCAGAAGAGAGTAAGCACACAAGTGTTCTCAGGCAATAGTGGTTATGTGTATCTAAGCATACCATGAGCAAAGTTCTATGTAATTTAGCAAGTAGGCAATAAAACATATACCATATTACCTAGAATGTTGAGTCTTGCACGAGGAGCGAGGCGCCGTTGTGGATTGCTGAGCACTGTTCTGGTTATAGTCTGGTTTTAACAAAAAAAACTTTTTCCCCTTATTAAAACCAAGTTCTCTATAACCAATGGCTCTGATACCAATCTGTCACACCCCCAAAATCCTCACGCGGAGTACTACCGCCTGGAGGCGTGACATGACCAGGATCAAGCCACCAATCATATTGAACATAGCACATAATTAAAAGTAGTTTATGAATTCCAACACAATACAATTGGTGTTCAAACAAAACATAGTTTAAGTAGCGGAAGCATAATATGAAAACCCAACATAAGTATCAAGTTCAAAGTATTATAAAGTTTAACATGGCATCCACGATCCATTTCCCACAATGACTGCGCCTCCCAGTGCAAGATCCATGAATACCTAACGACCTGCAAGGCATGTAACAGAGAGTCAACAACAAAGTTGAGCGAGTTCACAGTTGGCAGTTCAGATAATGTATTCGTTCAAGTATCGTAAATTCGTTTCATAAACATGCGGGATCTACTAGGCCACTAGTATGATCGGTTAGTGGGGGCTTCCCATGATTATATTTAATAGACTATTTGGGACCATAAGTGTTCTTCTTAACCCGAGAACAGGAGTACGTACGAAGTTTACGTAGGCTTTACGTAAGTGCCCTTCTTAACCCGAGGACAGTGGTACGCCTGGGGTTTACATAGGTTTTACGTAATTGTCCTTCTTAACCCGAAGACAGTAGTATGTGTGAGTTTACGTAGGTTTTACGTAAGTGCCCTTCGTAACTTGAGGACAGTGGTAAGTACGAGTTTACGTAGGTTTTACGTAAGTGCCCTGCTTAACCCGAGGACGATGGTAGATAGTCTAGTAGCCGTGTAAGTACAAGTAATTGTTCAATCCCATTATTCAAACCCATTCCCAACCCCGGGAATCCCATGCCTTGGTAGGAGTGTGAACCCACCTTGGTTTGCTCGGCAGATACACGAAAAGGTCACTTGAGTTATAAGTGGTCAAGCACGTCCTAACATGGTTACCATACAAGTCAGGTTTTGGTTTCAAGTAATGCACGTATGTTTACACATAGCCTAACAAGTTACGAACACGTATGGATCATGGCAAACACGTTAACAGTCATGAAACAATTCCAACTTGTGCGATTCATCAAAGAAACCCAAATAATACCCAGCCCAACATGTTGTGCGATCCACAACATGTTGTGCGATCCAACATAAACCCGGCCCAACAATATAAACAGTCCAACAACATACTCGGCCTAAATAATAACAAGTAAGGATCTTGTGCGATCCGGGTGACTTGTGCGATCCGGATGGTCTTGTGCGACTGACCAATCCTTGTGCGATTGGGATTGGGCTTGGAGGCCCAACATCATAACAGTTTTAAGTAGTTGTGTGTGGCCCAAGCCTTGTGCGATCGGCGCTGTCTTGTGCGATCCACAAGGTCTTGTGCGATCATGCAATAACTAATTGTACACTGTGCTTTATGTGCTTGTACTCAACTTGTGCGACTGCACTTGTGCGACCAGTCCCTTGTGTGATCCAACTAAGTCTTGTGCGACCAAGGGTGGCCTTGTGCGATTAGACTTATCATACGGAATTTATGGAAGTCAGTAATATACTCCCTTAATTCGTGCAACCAGTTACTCAATTTCCATTTCTAAAACTTATCAATTAACAAAACTAACAGTTTTAGATCATGCAATCATCGATCAAACAAGGGTTTTACCATCTAATTCATGTAAACCCTAATCATATTCAAAGCATAAATAATAACTCATCAATCATTGGTTTCAACTAGTTACACAACCCCATGTTCGATCATAAAAATGGGTCCGATTACACGAACACTCAGCCGATTATATTACATCTAATCGGTTCTTATTTGACTTTAACAACCTTTAAAGCATTCATCAACCCTAATCTGATCCGTGTACGACCTTCATGTGCGTCGATTACAAGAACATATAACATTAATAGCCTACAACACTATCAATCATATATCAACCCTAATTATCATGTAAAGCAGTCATCAACAAGTATATATATAATCAACAACACCTCATGCATCGATTGCTAGGGGAAAAACAACAAGGATCAATACTAACTGAATATAAGATGAAATCGAAAAGAACTAGAGAGGGATGGGATGGTCGTCGACTTCGAGGGGAATGGAGGGTTCTGCCGTCGAGTTTCCAAGAGAAAAGAGAGCTTTAGGGTTTGTGTGTGTTCTTGTTTTGTAACTAATGAGAAATAAAACTTTGTATGTGTATGAAGGAGTGGTTCGAACCCAGCTTTGGGCTGCCCTTGGTTCGATCACCAACGAATGTGGGCCGAGAAGGCTTGTGCCGATCGGGTTCACATCATGCAAACACATTACAAAAACATGTAACACACATTCACTTAACATAACAACATAACATTTCATTAATCACCAACGTTCACATAAACACGCAATGTTCAAACACGTTACATTAAGCACAAAGATAGGTTCGAATTACGAGTTGTCACATTCCATACCAAGGAGAGTTAATCTTCTTGAAATCTCATCCACCAGATCAAATTATTGGCAAGATCAATGAAGGGGTGCACACAAGAAGTCATCCCAAAACATTTGTCTTTTTGCTGGTTTTCTATCTCTCTATCAGCCAGTCAAGTACCAAGAGGCACTAAAAGACAATAGCTGGGTAGAAGCCATGCAAGAGGAGCTCCAATAGTTTAAAAGACAACAAGTATGGGAGCTTGTACCACTGCCAGAGAATGTAAGTCCTATTGGCACAAAGTGGGTCTTCAAAAACAAAACTGATGAAAGGGGCATTGTTGTCAACCACAACATCAAGGTGTATCAAATGGACATTAAATGTGCATTCCTCTATGGTAAGATTCAAGAAGAGGTTTATGTTTGTCAACCTCCAGGCTTTGAGGATCCATTTAATCCAGGTCATGTCTACAAGCTAAATAAAGCTTTGTATGGCCTGAAACAAGCACCAAGAGCCTGGTATGAAACTCTTTCCACCTTCCTACTCTCCATTGGTTTCACTAGAGGAAGAATTGATAAAACATTGTTTTTAAAATGGAGAGGGAAGGATTTGATGATTGTCCAAATTTATGTGGATGACATCCTCTTTGGAAGCACATGTAACAAAATGTGTGAGGAGTTTAGGCAACTCATGACAGCTGAGTTTGAAATGAGTGCAATGGGTGAACTCCAGTGTTTTCTTGGTCTCCAAGTAAAACGACTATAAAATGGCACTTTTATCCATCAAGGCAAATATGCCAAAGAACTTTTAAAGAAATTTGATATGGATGATTGTAAGCCATGCAGTACACCCATTGCAACCAATAAACTAGTCATGTCTGATGAGAAGGATGATTTGGTTGATCAGACCTTATATAGAAGCATGATTGGGTCCTTATTGTACCTAACTGCATCTAGACCAGACATCATGTTTGCAACATGTGTATGTGCAAGATCCCAATCAGCCCCTAGAAAGTTAAACCTTATTGTTGTAGAAAGGATATTCAGATACCTCAAAGGTGCTCTCACACTTGGTATCTAGTATCCAGCTGATGGTAAAATTGAGCTTTCAGGCTTCTTAGATAGTGATTTTGCTGGATGTGACAAAACAAGGAAGTCCACTTCAGTGCCAATTACTAGGCAATTGCTTAGTGTCTTGGCAAAGCAAAAAGCAAGCAGCTGTTTCCACATCCACTGCTGAGCCAGAATATATAGCTGCTGCAAGCTGAACAGCCCAACTACTCTGGCTTCAAAATCAGTTGTTGGATTTTGGTATCACTGCCTTGAAGACACCACTCATGTTGGACAGCCAGGCAGCAGAAAATATCATCAAAAATCTAGTTTCTCATTCAACCACCAAACACACTGACATCAGACATCACTTTGTGAGGGATTGCTATGAAAAAGGTTTGATTTCTCTGCATCATGTTCCAACTAAGGATCAGCTGGCAGATGTGCTGACCAAAGCATTAGACACATCCACCTTTGAAAGCTTGATCTCTAGGATTGGTGTCACACCCCGACCACGTAAAACAACAAATCGTGGCGGAAACGTCGGGGAGTGTTGTAACAGAATCATTGTTTCACAACCATGGATTAAATAGTTTTGTTTTATTGAATTATTGAACTCAATGTTTTAGAACAATTCAGATAAATACAAGTAATTGTTTCTCAGTTTTAAAGTCTCTAAGGCACAAGTCCATCCTATGTGTAGCATGCATCAACAATCATCACATAGCAGTACCTGAAACATATATGAAAATATGTACGTCAGCATAAAAATGCCTGTGAGTAACATAGGATTTTGTGTATTAGATTCATGGCTTTAGATAATGCGAGAAAAGGTTTTATGTTTTCAAAATAGCCATGAATCTAATGTAAAAGTTTTGTTTATGAAAACGTGTCGTTTTGGAAAAAGGGTTTTTAGTATAGACAAAAATATACTTAGGTTTTGAAAAGTTTGTATAAATAGTATACAAGTATACTTTAATTTTAAAGTAGTTAAATAGATAGTATATCGAAATATACTTTAGTAATTTAAAATATTAGCTTTGGTAGTATATCTCAAATATACTTTGGTTTAAGGATAAAAGTATCGGTAGTATATCAAATTATACTTTGGTTTGAAAATAGCATATCAACTATGCTTTGGTTTAAAAATAGCATATCAACTATGCTTTGGTAGTATATCAAATTATACTTTAGTTTATGAAATAACAAAGTCGGTAGTATATCAAACTATACTTTGGTAAACAGTAGCATATCAAACTATGCTTTGGTAAAAGTAGTATATTAAAACATATGTTGGATTTTGTACATAGTATATCAAAATATACTTTGGTAGATCACATTTGAGAGCACATCAAACTGTACTTTTGTAGTATATCAACATATACAAAGAAAGTGTGATTTGGTATTCAATCAAGCCTTAGTGTATCAAACTACACTTTGGAGACTATAGAAATACCACGAAGGCAATTTCTATTTGGTTAAAATTTGGTTTCTGACATTCCATACAACAGGAATGGGGTGTCTAGTCCTATAGCGCTATATCATACTACCAATCGGCTGGGTGAATGTATAAAAATAGGTACAATCCAACAATTAGTTTTATAAGTTTTGGAAAATCAGTGTTTAAACCATAGGTAATTGTTTAATTTGTCAAAAGAATGTGTACTAAGCATGTGTAATCATATAGTTTAAAATCATGAAAATAACAAATAGGCATATATGTTTCACCCCAAAACATTTGAAAGCAGTAAAAGAGGGGACTATGTACTCACTTGAGATTGCGAGTATCCTTGATTAAGTGTCCTAACAAAGCTCAGGAAATCAAGGAATCAAGTGGTACCTAGTATGGAATCACTATGTTAAACAATCGGATCCTAAGTCGGAAGGTAGGATAGAATGAAGTTCTATAAATCAAATGAGTATTGCAACTCATATGGCATGATTTAATAGACCTAACATTCTGATTTGGAAATCTACCTAAGTGCTTTTGACCCGTTTCGACTCATTATGGTAGTATAAGCCACTATAATGCATTGTTTGCGTAAAACTATGTTCGGATGGTTAACTATGTGCTATGTCAAGTCTTACATGCCCAATTATCCCTAAACATGTTACTAATTCAGATTATATGTCAAAAATATGTTCGCATAGTCAAAATACGGATTTATGCTTCAAAAGGGCATTTTGGTCATTTCCTATGGGCATACAAGCTAACTAGCATATGACTAACCAATCCTATGTGATCATAAGGTTTAACCTCAGTGGTTATTCTCTATGCAACTATGATCACTAACTAAGCTTGGTCGGATCCTAAAGATCAACCAAACGGGTCGGGTTGTAAAGTCTAAGCGGTTATTTAGACCGCTTACCTTACGACCCTAAACAAGCACTAAACTAATAGTGTCGAGTTAAACATGTCAAAACATGTTTAACCTACTGATTTGGTATCAAAACAAAGTGTTTTGATACCCTAAAGTAGTTTCGTTGCAAAATGCGTGCTAAAACGCATTTTGACCGAAACTTTGACTCGACACTACACCTAGCTAACGTGGTAATCAGCGGGTATAATCACTAAGGATTATAACCAACGTGATTACAATCACGTTGCAAAGGTCAACCGAACTTTGCATTGACCAAAGACCGGTCAAACTGAAAGTCAAACACTGTTTGACTTTTTAAACTAGTAAGCAATAAAAGAATGAAAGAATGCTCACTAAGGGTCCTTGCTATCTTTTCTACAAAGAAGACAAAGTCCCAAATGCTTGAGAGAGCTCCCAAGTCAGATTGTAGAGAAGAGAATGAAGAAATGAGCAAAGAACAATGAGAAATGGATGGAAATTTATAGTTGTAGTAACTTCACAAGATCATGACACTTGTTTGTGTGGGCAACAAGCAAAGATCCTAGCCATCCATGTGTTGTAAGCAGGTTAAAAGCCTTGGTGACCACTTAAACTTGCTCAACACACCAAAAACTTGCATAAACAGCCCTTACAAATCAAACAGATTGTTGAATTACAATTTCTGGTCGCTGGGCTGCTCAGGCGCCCCGCGTAAGAGATGAGGGTAGGCTTACGCGCCCCGCCTGAGCTCCCCAGATCAGCAAACTTTCAAATTTGGCAGCTTTAGTCCATGCATGCATTCGAGTCCATTTCAGGCCTTTTTCACCCCCTTTAGGCCATTTTCAAGGCTCTACAAGGTCAATAAAGTTTAGAGGTGGTGGTGCACTACATCTGTTGATTTCATCTTGGATCGAGTCTTACACTGAAATGTATAGATTAGGGATTGAATTACGAGAAAATAGGAGGTTGTATAGAATTTGGGCTTAGGTTCGCTTATTTGGCCCAATTAACCTTAGATCCGCTCGAACGGACATGTAACTGGTCCGCTCGAACGGTTAAGCATCTGGTCCGCTCTTAGGATATGTGTGTGGGTCCGCTCGAGTGACACAACAGGTTCGCTTATTGGGCCTGTCCAATAAGCGAACCGAACAGCCTATATATAGCTGCTGTTCGAGCGATCCAGTAAGGAGTGGTTGTGATTTTCATGCCGAAGCTCTGCCGGTGTGAGATTTGGACTGTACAACTTGTCAAATCAATACGAAAGGTGATTAAGTGAACTGTGTGCTATTTTCTACCTTGTTTTCTTGTTATTCCGCACCTGAATTCAAGGAGAAACCTCTGAACGACTCGTTTAGGTCAGATCTACGATCCTACAAGTGGTATCAGAGCTTGGGAGGAGGTTTTCTGCAGATTATAGCCAGATTTCATCGATTTTTCTCACTTCTACACCTTCTTTTCTTCGTTCGGAAAGTTTTAACGGTCGGAATTTGCTCAAAATTTCAAGGATTGTGCGCATCAGTATAACGACAAACCCTGGAAAGTTTCGTGTCAAATTCGAAGTTTAAGTGGGTCAAAAATGTGTTTGAATTCAGTCCGCTTGAACGAACAGTGTATGGTCCGCTCAAACGGACATTGAGTTGGGTTCGCTTATTCGGTTATCCTGCCTGGTTCGCTCCAAAATTTCAGTGGATCCGCTCGAATTGCAAGATTTGTGATCTGGTCCGCTTATTAGGTCTTGTTCGGTCCGCTTATTGGGTTTGGTCCGGTTCGCTTATTAGACCTTGTCCGGTCCGCTTATAAGGTTCTGTCCGGTCTGCTTATCCAATCTGTTTGGTTCGCTCGAAGGGCTGGTTCGCTTAAAGTGACTTGTTTGATTGATTTTTGGATCAGATTCATTTATAAGTCATTTGTCTTGAAATTTGTGCCATTTGATCATGGATTCCGAGTTCTACAACGCTTTTGCTACATCGACTACTCCAGCCGCAATTGCTCAAGCAATGAATTTAGAAAATGAGACAGGAACGATTCAAAAGCCCCCTAGATTGATGAGCATTGAGGAGTATTATGGGTGGAAGGATCGGTTTGAAAACTGGGTTCAGGCCAATCATCTCAGATCATGGGAATGCATATTGAAGAAGTACATTTTGCCTCGAACAGATTTGCAAGTTATTAAAGAGATATCCGAGTTTACTGATCAAGAACGAGCAATGTATAGAGCCAAGAAAATGATGATCAGTTTGTTGCAGCAGGCGATAAAGGAAGATATATTCATCTTGTTACAGCATGACAAGACTGCTAAATCAATATGGGATGCTCTTAGGGTTAAATTCGAGGGAAGTGAAAACATGATCAAGAGCAAGAAAGCATTGTTAAAGAAAGAATTTGATTTGTTTAGCAGTTTGCCGGGAGAGGATACTAAAAAGCTAATCGAGAGATACTGTCACTTGGTGCGATCACTATCGATGTTGGGAGTTGAAAAAGGTCGTGAGGAATGGGTGGATAAATTGGCGGACGCGTTACCTCAGAAAGAGTGGGGAACGTATTTGATGATTTTAAAGAATACTGGTGTGTATGACGGGCTGACTATTTCACAGTTCATTGAGAAAATAGAAAGTCAGGATCTTGAGCAGCAGAAGATCGCAAGGATGAATAGTCCGAGTGGTCAACAGGATGTGAAGATGTACTATCGGGGTAGTGTTCCAGTCACTGAGTCTGAAAGAAGTCCGAAGATACAAACTGCATTCAGTGCTGGTGACTCATCTGAAAAAGCTGCTCAGGGTTCGAACAAGAACAACAGCGGGTTTTCATCATTTCCGAGTGTGAATCCGAAAGAGACTAACACGAGTTTTCAGTCTCAGAGTACAAAAACCGGAAATGGATACATAATTCAATGTAACATAGCTCTTAATCTTCCAGAAGGTCAAAGCTTCTCTGAAGACACTGCTAAAGACCACATGACACTTCTGGGTTCAGTTCTGTTATCCTATGAGGGTCTTGTTGCTGGTCGGATCGGAAATCCTATGCTTACCAAAGAGGATTACGATCAGATAGACGCCGAAGAAATGGAACTCATGGATATTAAATGGTGTCTTGCTAGTGTTCTTCGACGAGCTGAGAAGTTCAAAACCATTACCGGGAGAAATGACTTTCTTGATGCACATGTCTCTACTTTAGGTTTTGATAAATCTAAAGTTACTTGTTTTCGATGCAGGGAGAAAGGCCATTTCAAGCGGGAGTGCAAAGGAAGAGAAGCTAGCGGAGCACAGAATCCATTCGGGAAAGATGATTACTACCGCAAAGCTATCTATCAACAAGTTGGTCAATCTCAAGAACCACAGACGGCTCATGGGAGGAAGATTGAAGATCCCAAAAGAGCATGTTTGGTAGATTTCAGCTGGAGTAATTACATATCATCTAAAGCCACATCAGCACGCATTATCAATCAAGATGATGAGAAACTACCAGAAGGTTTCAGTTGGGATATGTTTGTAGATGAGAAGGGAGAGTTTAAAGCTTTCATTGCCAAGATCGTCCCGGAGCCAGATCTGTTTGCTACTTGGATGAAATCTATTGGAGAGACTGTGAAAAGTGAAGATGAAAAGTCTGTGTCATCTGAAAGTTCAGATAGTACTGATAAACTTTCAGAACATTCTGGGGAAGTGTCAGAAAGTTCAGATGAAGGTTTACAGGGTTCAGATGAAGATTTACAAAGTTCTGATAAATGTGTACAAAATGAAAATGTTCAAGAAAAAGAAGTTGTTTTTGATAAAACACCGACTGTTTCTGATGTATCAGATGATGATTCTGATAAATCTGTAAAATTTGATCAATCACCTGATCACAGCAGCAGTGATGATGAGGAAGAAAAACACATAAATATTGCAAAAACTCATCTTTCTCCTGAAAGTTTTCATTTCTATTTTGCAGAAAGAATGGAGAAACTGAAGGAGAAACGAGCTGCTAAAGAACAACAATCTGAATCTGAAGGTGATATTCAAAACGCTGAGAATGTTGCTGAGAAGATTACTGAGGTTGTGAAAGAAGAAGAAAAGGTGATTGAAGTAGAAATGGTGGTAGAAGTTGTTAAAACAATTGAAGTTGAAAAGATTGTTGAGGTCGTCAAGCCGTGTGAGAAGTGCTTGGAAGCTTGCAAGAATTGTGCTGCTAAAGACGACATCATAGCTGAGTATGAGAAGAAGAAGGAGCAGTTACGGTTCAACCTCAACTATGTGAAAGAATCTTACGATGTTTTGAATAAAACAGTAACTGGCCTCCAAAAGACTAACTCAGAGAGAGAACAAGCACTGACGATGTTGAATGCAGTTTTAATGACAAAACAAAAAGCAATAAATTTTTACATCGAAGAGAGTGCTAAGTGGAAGCAAGAGTTGGAGACGGAAAAGATCGAGAATGAGAGAATTAGACGATTACTGCAAAGTTATTCTAGTTCTGATTATCTCATTGATCGTATTTACCCAACTGTTGCAGGTATGGAAGCTTTTAAAGATGAGAAGTTAAAAGACAAGAAAGACTGTGGTAAGAAATCGACTGTTAGTTATAACAAATGTCCGCCTCCGATTTGGGATGGTTATTCACCTAGAAGACCAAATGAGGAGCAATTGGAAAAAAGCAGTCAATATAAAGCTTAAAACCGACACAACTGACGTTTTACCAGATAATATTGATGTCACGTATACCTCGTCCGATACTGATCATGAGTCTGAATTAATCAAAAAGGTGGTTGATCAGGTGTTGGGTACTGATGAGGAGTTTGAGTCGAAATCTGGGTCTGGAAAGTCAAAGTCGTCAGTCAACAGTCAAAATTCGTCGGATAAACGGTCTTATAGTAAAGAATTTTTATTGTCAAAGGCAGATTTGAATGATGAAACATTCGAAGTTGTGTATACTTTGAATGATTCGGACAAATTATATTACAATAAAGAGTTCCCGATAAGGAGTATTAAAACGGAACTAATAAACAAAACGTTCAAACTAATAGAAATTAATATTCCAGAATTAAAAGTATTGAAAAGTTCTGAAAAACCTAAAAAATACACTTCTGGAGTTCAGCAACCTTTAAATAAGAAAAAGGGCAACAATTCTGGTTCTGGTTTTCAAAAGAAATCTAACCAGAATCGTAGCTACAAAAAGAAAGGTCTTGGTTTTGTTCCACCAGAAGATGATAAAAATATGAAAAATTGTAAAACAAAATTTGAATTTGTGTCAGGTGGAAGTGCTGAGGAGGAACAGCAGAAACCGTTCTGGAGACAGTCTAATAAAGAGTTTCTTGCTGAGAGAAAGAAGAATGGAGCTGATATTAGTTATCAAAGAGAGACTAGAACATGTTATAGATGCAATGAGACTGGTCATATTGCATGGAATTGCTCGAAAAGTGCCAAATCAAAACAGGGAGTTTCTCAGAAGTTGAAAGAGAAAGTTGTTGATGTTGACACACCAACCAATAGACCTAAAATTTTTGAGAATTCAAAATTCGAGGTTGGTGAATGTTCAAAGAAGAACAAATATGAAAAGAAAGGAAAAGACAACCAGGTGTGGGTTGCGAAGAAAGGTGAGGTGAATGTCGGCGATGAATCTGGTTCCACAAAGCCAGAAGAGCCACAGGTTGAGAAGAAGATTTTAGTAAATGATGAGGAGTTTCCATCATTGAAATTTGAGGAAATGAAGAAGAATGTGGGAAAAACTGAGATTTCTAATCAGTTTTATAAAGAAAAAGATGAATTTGATGTCGAGAAAACATTCAACGGTAATGTTAAGAAGATATTTGGGAAAATGTTGAGTGGGAGAGCTAAGGGGGTAAAAGATTTTTACACGACTAAAAAGGCAACATACAACCCTACGGCTCAAGAGTTGAAAGCCATCAAGTCTGAAAAGACTTGGATGGAAGTCTGCTTCCCATGATAGTCGAAGGACTACGCCGGAGATCCCAAGTTTATATCGTGGATCAGGAATCGGCATCATTCTAGTGTTTGAAAAGTTTGTTTGAAAAATTTTGAATAGTGTTTGAATGTTTACAGGTGAAAGGACTACGCCGGAGCTTCCAGGTTGGTAATTGAGAAGCAGGAATCAGCATCTTTCTGAATAATTCGACAAAGTGGTAAAGAGGTTTCTGTAGATGTTTCATTCCTACAGTAAAACCTACAAGTGGTATTTTTGATCTACAAGTGGTATTTGTGGTTATACCTTGAAGAATTTACATTTACAAGTGATACAGTGATTCTGAACCGCAAATGATAAATCAGGGACATTAAGTTGTACTTGATTTATTATTCATATGAGATTGATAAACAAAATGATGAACCATATCCCCATGCTTCATAAGTGGTAAACTTAAAAGTGGTAAACACAAACTCATTTTCCGGAAAAATCATTTCGATTAAAACAAACTTAAGTGTTTTGAGATCTAAATGAGAAAATGGTTTGTTGAAAGGGGGAGTTCTGATTGTTTATGCCAAGTGAATGGCGAATTGATGTGATTCGATGTCAGTTGTCAAGTTTTTGTACAGTTTGATTTGCATTTTATGTTTCATTTTAAGTCCAGAGTCTTTTTATTTTCAAATTTCCTTTGTAATGTGTTTGCATTTTAGGGGGAGTAAGAAATTTTAGAAAATCCAAAAACATTTGTGTCACACCCCGATCTCCACGTGTCACCGGTGGGCCCGGTGTGGGGTAAGGTGACGTGGTTGGCGTCATCATAGACAAACAACACAATATAATAATGCACAGCGGAAGCAGAATAGATTCATTTCAACTTTAAATAAAATGTAATAATAAATATCATATGTAGTTGAAACGGATCCACAGGCGGATCAAATAAAATAAGATAATTGTTCAACAGTTATTGTCGTCCGAGCTTGCGAGACTATTGTGGACGCTCTAGGAGACAGCCAGCCTAGTACGTGTAGTACCTGCACTTAACCTTTTGGGAAAATACGTCAGTTTACACTGGTAAATACAAGTTAACTGACTCATTTTGAAAATGATTGAAAATTTATTTAAATGCACATGGCATAAAACATTTTTATAACTTGGGATAATTATGCAGTATAAACTTGTGAACGAATTACATGCTACTCGTACATTTAGTAGCCCGGGATCTTCTGTCCGGGTTAAAGATTAGTAGACACACCACATTAAAGAGTTATACACGACGGGTGTACGCCTACACCCCGTGCTCTGGTCGTGGCCATCTCGTAAGATAATGCCAAGGATATCCGGGACACGGTCAATAACCCCCCAAATGCTTAAAGTAAAACAAGACTGTTTAAACGAGTCGGACAAACTATTCCAATTGCATACCCAGGGGTGCAAGATTTGAATGCTCGATCAAGCGGTATTCTATATACCGTACCCCAAGCCCGTATAGGGAAAATAAGTCAAAATGTATTTACCTGAGCTAAATATAAATTCAATCTCAGCCGTATACCACCAAGCAAGTACAGATAGCTTTTACTGGTTCTCCTATTCTGGAACAGAGGTTTATAATAACCTATTAGATTCCTAACGGGTCTTTATTTAAGCCTAAGCTTAGACCGGTTAGTTTTAAGGACGATACGGTTCAAGCGCACGATTAAGCGAAAGACCGGATAGAATGTGATTTAGACCCGACAAGTTTGAATACTTGTATAATATGGGTATACTAAATACATTCTGGATTTTGAGATAAAAATGATAAAGTTTGACCCGTTTCGGTCAATTTATGCAAACTAGTTACATAAACCGAACCGAACGCTAAAAGGGCGTTACGGGTAATCAAAAGAGTCATATGCAAGTTCCCTGAGATAATATGCTTTAAATATGATATAATATCAGCAAGTTATGTTCTATTATGCCCCGAATGGATTTAAACTCAATTTACGCCTCATAAGGGCATTTTGGTCATTTAAAAGATTATAAAAGAGTCAATTTGGAAATCTGAGTTACGAGTCTGAATTATACAGTAAATACACTTAATTTGTCATGTTATAACAGTAGGGTATGACCCGTAGACAAAACTTATCATTTAAAATCAAACTATGCACCGTAGGGGTATTTTAGTAATTTCACAAGGGCTAAAAACGTCAAAACTGGAAATCTGAGTTCAAAATCTTATACTTACTGTTATTATATGAAAATATGCGAAATACATCAGTAGGTATGAGTCTTATATGTTTAATATGAGTATAACGCTTACAATGCGCTAAAAACGCTAAAAATGCGATTTAGAGCCGTTTCCGGGTTTTTAAAAGAAAGCTGAGATTTTTATATTTCCAGAATGCCCAAAATAATTTATTTAACAAATAAAATCAGTAGAAAAAGGTTTGGGGTCAAAAGAATGTATAAAACTCATTTTATGGCTTAAACGGTCAAAACCGGCATTAACCGAATCGACTTAGCGACGTATGATCCGATCAGCCAAAAATTAAATAAAAATCTTCAAAAATCCCAAAATATTATATAACATCAGTGGGTAAAAAGTTTTATATCGAAAAGTGGCCTGAAATAGGTTATACGCTAAATGCGCCGTTTATTTAACATAAAGATATAGTTTTACGCTATCGGCCATAACTCAAAATCTGGACCACCAACTGATCTCAAATTTTCGGTGCAAGTTTATAAATTAATAATAAAGAGTTCTACTCTTTCACTTTTCCAAAAATCACGTTTTATATCAAAAAGGGCAAAATAGTCAACTTTTAAGCATAATCGGAAACACGCATATGAATCGGTTAAGCATAGACTCAAGATGTAAAAATTCCAGAAAGTTATACATAAATAAAAATGGTCAAAAATACACTCTAATACAGATCTCAAACATGCATGCACGGATCCGAATCGATAGTCTACGAAAAAGTCGTTTTATAAGACTTTCGGTTCCGATCCGAGTTTATACTAAAGATTGTCGAGTTGATTATGATAAAACACATTCTTATATTCATTATAAGTTATTTTTGATGATCAAACTGATTGCATGTTATCTACATTACCATTTATGCTATATTTCACAAAAACGATTTCTGTTGACTTTTTAAGAACATCTTTGACTCGACAAATAGCATGCTTAGAGTGGGAATCAGAGAATGCCCTTTTGAGGGTTTGTTTCCCACATAAATACCAACTTATAAGTGGTTTCAATTTGAGAAATGACAGAGCCAAACTCGTTTAATCGAAAAGTCAAACTATATGAACAACGGATTGACTTTTTGCTAATAATCAAAGCTAGAACGAATTATAGAATGATATGAATGCTTACAAAGGTCCTAATGAAGCCTAGAAAACACTTGGAGGCTGCCTTGTCGATCAGATTATCCCTGGAGAAGCCTTGTGAAATTTTGATAGTTGCTATGTTCTTGTTTCTCTAACTCAAGTGCCCAAAATGTGAGCTTTGATCTGAATTATAAAGGAAATCAGATGTTGTAAGGAGTCTACATGTGTCTATACTTGCATGTCCGTCCATTGGTGCATAAGGGAGGTGATATTAGCTGTCAAACACTCAAAAATTCGGACTTAACAGCAGCTGATCGCGAATTCTGCACCTGGGGCTGCCAAACTTTGATTAAAAATGGCAGCTTTGGTCCCTGTCTTTGCACGCGAGGTTTCGGCTATTTATTTTGACTCGTAAACCCCCAAACTTGGTTTTTAAGAACCTTGGGACATTTACCAACATGGTAATGTCCTCGGATAACTTTGCGCTCACCCGAAAAGCCATGAAATTCGACGTTGACGCTTTTAACCCCTCAAGTACGGTTTTGGCCATAACTTTCTCATTCGATAACGAAACTTCATGAAATTTTTACCACATATTCTAGTGAGTATATTTTAGCATTACAAAGCTTCGGGTCTGCCAAAAGTTCACTCAGAGGTATAAATTCAACATGTTGACACTTTTAGCCCCTATAGTTTGTAATTCCTCACTTTTGTGCAATTTCCGCTTCGTATGATCCATGATCCATCCGTTTAAGGTCATAAACATTATGTAGGGTTATTATAGAGTCTATTTATCCATTGTTGACACTTTGGACCCTTACGTTCCATAGTTTTCACCGTTTGTCAACTTTAGTCCCTCTAAAGTTTGTTTTTGCATATGCAAAGTCTATGACACATGTCAATACATTATTGGACGTAAATTTTCGAGGTGTTACAATTTGAAAATTTGAAAAAGTCAAAAACATGATAAATTCAGAAATGAGTTTCGTTGCGAAAAAGAGGAAATGATAGTACATCAGTTGACTATCACGACACGCTAAAGAAATGTATAGTCAAAATGTGATAAACAATCTTACTGCGGATGTGTCAGTAGATTTTCGCACATTTAGTAAGTTGAAACGAGATATAAACCTAAATTCAAACTTGCTTAATTCGTGGGTAACTATTCTTGGATATATGGGTAACCCCCGAAATCTTGTTTGAAAGGTCCCGTATTCTGAGATACTAGGTCTTTATACTCAGTGATATCTGGGGTATTATCCCGGGACTTCTGCTGAATGGAAGTTCTGACCTAGTCCCCGGTTAATACTTTCTGCTAAAGCTTTGAAACATAAGCTTCGCCCTCAGCATGCTGATGAAACAATAAAATTGATAGTCGCTGCTGTTGAAGTTTAAAAGATCCTCTAAAGGGGACCCACCAAAAGTCGAGCCGTCATCTCTCTGCTGAACGGAAGTTCTGACCTGAGCTCTCACGGTTTCGCACCTAACCCCTTTACAGATATCATCTGTGGTATATTCACCTGTAAGACTGAATATTTGGGATTTGGATACAGGAGTAGATTCAAGTGGAGTGATACACAATTAAGTTTAAGTCTCTAAAACATTTATATCATATCTCGAATCAATTGAAATTTGTGTTGAGAATTTAAGAGGACAAACATACTGACAATCTAGGTAAATTGTTTAAAGCTTAAAATGAAATCAAGCTTAACGGTGTTTGTGATAGGTCTCATAAGCTGATATGATCCTCTTGCACGAACTCACAAAAAATATTGTTTGTAAATATTACATTTCTGTATGTTTCTGTTTACTAGTAGTGTCAGGTAATATCTCTCAGAAAATCCAAAAAGATTTTAGTGTGTTTGAGCTAAATTTTGAAAAAGTCAAAAAGATTTTCGACAACTGATGTTGGAAAACTGATTTTCAAAATTTCGAGTGCTAAACATGATGAGCAGCATTTGAGGGGGAGTGTTTGTATAAAACTGAATGTTTGTTAAATCTAGTATTTTCATGTGGTTCATCATAGAGATTTGAGAGAGAGTCTGAGTTGGTTCAGTTATATGTTAATTAGTGCTTATGAGGGAAGTCATGTGTTGGTACATAGTTATTTGAAATATTTGTGAAAGAAATTTATTTCGGGGTTGAGATTGTGCAGGTAGCCAGGTTTCTATATCTGAAGATCTCTGATGGAAGAGAGTCAAGTTTCTATTCTGGAAATCAATCCTGAAAGAATGAGTAGAGTCAGATTCTGATCCTGAAGATCACGTCTATCGTTGATGCTGATGAACTTAAGGAATCAAGAGATCTGATCAAGAGAATTAGAGTGTTTTAAAACCAGACAACGATCCTGAAGATGTTACTGAAGAACAAAGGAATACCAGTAAATCGAGAGGGGAGTCTGAAGAAAGAGAAAAAGAAAAGCCCAGAGACTGATCAAGACAGAAGATGTGAAGACACGGAGACGGTGCTCGATAGTCGACTCCATCAACATCTGAGGGGGAGTCTGTTGGTGCACTACATCTGTTGATTTCGTCTTGGATCGAGTCTTACACTGAAATGTATAGATTAGGGATTGAATTACGAGAAAAAAGGAGGTTGTATAGAATTTGGGCTTAGGTTCGCTTATTTGGCCCAATTAACCTTAGGTCCGCTCGAACGGACATGTAACTGGTCCGCTCGAACGGTTAAGCATCTGGTCCGCTCTTAGGATATGTGTGTGGGTCCGCTCGAGTGACACAACAGGTTCGCTTATTGGGCCTGTCCAATAAGCGAACCGAACAGCCTATATATAGCTGCTGTTCGAGCGATCCAGTAAGGAGTGGTTGTGATTTTCATGCCGAAGCTCTGCCGGTGTGAGATTTGGACTGTACAACTTGTCAAATCAATACGAAAGGTGATTAAGTGAACTGTGTGCTATTTTCTACCTTGTTTTCTTGTTATTATGCACCTGAATTCAAGGAGAAACCTCTGAACGACTCGTTTAGGTCAGATCTACGATCCTACAAGAGGACTCAAAATATGCTTGGAACACTCTCGGATGTCGGCTCTTTGGTCGTACGGTCGCGTTGTTCGCTAGATTACGACGAAACTCAAACGGACGCGAAAACGAACCAAATTAAGCGACGAATGGAATTTTTGCATGCCGATCACTAAAAAAAAATATTTTAGTGTGTACAAAAATTTTGGATGTCCAGATGTGTCCAGAACGCAAGATATGCGCGAAAATGCAAACTTACGCCGTTTTTGACACTTTTAGTCCCTATAAGATCATATAAGCATGTTTTCGCACCCCGAACCTATCAAAGCTTATTTCTAAGCCATGTTTAGGTTATATATGGTATGTTTAACTTATGATCAAGTTCCGGACTGTATGTTACCTTACGAATCGGTAAAGTTTCGCAGTTTGACGCAAATAGTCCCTGCGATCGAATAAACTTGTTTTTGCCATACCAAACCTTCCAAAACTTATTTCTAAGTTATGTAAAGGTCATTTAAGGTATGTTAAGCCTATTTCACTATTCCGGAGTATTTTTCGCGTTAAACTGATTACGTTTACGCACCAGTCCGCGTATAACTTTCAAGAAAGCGATTTAAAGCTCGGAATTGAACAAGAATTGATATGTGCAAAAGATACACATATTTATAAAAATCCCAAGTATGAAATACAATATTTCATTGATTTGGAATTTGTTTGGTGTTCGTGGTGACACAGGTGTCACAGTCTCCCCTACTTTAGGAAATTTCGTCCCGAAATTTAATTCTAGAGGAAACTTGTGAAGACAATTGTGATCGTTTCGCTTTCTAATGAATCCTCCGTTTCCCAAGTAAAAATCTAGGTCACGTTTGGATTTTTAGCGAAACTGTTAACGCCAAAATGTCGTTGTTGCAATAACAAAAACATGGAGTTTCGAGTAATGGATAGGAGGAGGTTTCCTATGAAGACTATTATAGGAAACTTGTGTGTGCTTGAAAACAGAGTCGGAGATTGCAAAATAAAATGACATTGGCCAAGGTCCAGGACTTCTAGTAATTTAAATAACGCTACTTTCGCAATGTAATAAGGAACACTTATATATAGGAAGTACCAGCGGCGTATCCACCATGCCCTTTTTACATTGTTCCCGTCTCGTTATTCTCATCACTATAGGTCTTAACACATGACAAAACTTGTCGTGGTTTCTGTGCACTGAATTCCATAATTACGTATGCATCCATAATTACGTAATTCCTTGCACAGTCTGCACAGTTCATTTCATAATGTGTGGGGTAAAATCAAACGAATAAACATGAAATGATTTGACTAGACCACCAAAGGATCTATTTAACTAGATCAATGAACGATCTTTTCAACCAGATCAACACATGATCTTCCTTAACTAGACCGTTGTATGATCTCTTTAAATAGACCACTTAAGGGATCTTTATAACTCGGAACCAAATAAGTGTTTTGAATCAGCACTTTGGAATCCAAGGTTCTTACTATTTGCATAGAAGCTCCTTAAGGATTTAAGAAGGTGCTTTAGGTATCCTTCTGAGAATCTAACATATGAAAATACGAAAGATTCCTCCAGGACACAGATAACGAGCTTTGGAGTTACACATAAACATAAAATCACCAAATTGTGTATTCGTTAATTTAGTTATTAGCTCGTTTGTGAATTAATGTATTTTGAAGTACACTAGAAATCCAATCACGGACTTCAATTAGTACTTAAAACATCCTCAAGAATCTAACTATGATGATAGGAAGATCTTATAAGGATTTGGAATTTGTTTTTGTCGTGTTATAACATTCGTATTAGGATTATAAAGAATCCAATTAAGGACTTACGATAGTACCTTTATCAGATCAAAGATTTGAAATGGTACTTCAAGTATCTGATTAAGAATTTGAAATTTGTACCTGTACTTTGTTTCATAAAAGAAACTAGTACTTAGGATTTTTGGGAAGATCACAAATGATCATAGAATAAAGGAACCACATGAGTAGTTTGCTTTATTAGAAACAAAATCCCTAGGCATCAACATCGTAGGGGTATGTCAACACACTCCATCGGATCAGTTTTGGAAATAAAACTGGAACAACCATTTTATTTATAATAACTGGATTGTCTCAAATGTCAAAAGATAACAACAAAGGAAAAATACAAAAGTCTAATTGTTCACTGCTGCATTGTCATTTGCATTTGCCTCGTTTATGTTAAATGCTCATCCGCGTGCTGGATTTGCATTAACAAGTCTCGGGCAATTGTTCCGGTAGTGAGTAAGATCACCACAGTTATAGGACGATCCAGGTGGAAACTGTGCTCGAACAACAGCAGGATTTGCAGCATTTTGGTTTTGGATAACATGACGACAGGTATCGACCAAATGTCCCAGTCGCCCACAATGGGTACACTTGTGACACGGTGTCTGATTCACATGATGACGGTTGCATTTGTTGCACAAAGGTGCAGTACCAATATAGTTCTTCCTAGCACGAGGCTGTGATGGCTGATTTGGTGCAACCTGATCATTCTGAGCGACCACTGTGAAGTTTTGTGAAGCCTTACGCTTCTTCGACTTCTTAGAGGACTCGCTCTGTTTAACCTTTGGTTTCTCTTGTGATGTCTTATCAGATGGTTTCGGATCACCTTTTCGGAAAAGCTTACCCTTCCTGATTTGAGATTCAGTCAGGGTAGCAGATAGTTCAATGGCTTGTCTGACGGTAGTAGGGTTGCTACCAGTAACAATATCCTGAACTGGGTCAGGAAGGCCATCGATGTACTTTTCAATCGCCTTATCCAAAGGCGTAACCATGGCAGGACATAACAGACTCAATTCCTCGTAACGATCAGTGTAGGCTCGATGTTCACCGCTGTCTTGTTTGAGATCGTCAAATTCCCGGTCTAAAGCCCTAAGCTCATGACGAGGACAGAATTCCTTCATCATTAGAGCCCGAAGCTCTTCCTAGGTTTGTGCCATCGCTATATCGGCACCTCGATCCCTCATTATGCCATTTCACCATGTGAGCGCTCTTTTCTGGAATACACTTGACGCAAACTCAACTTTTCGCTCGTTTGGGCATTGTACATGACGAAACGTGCTTTCGAGACTCTCGAACCACTGTAGGAGCCCAGTGGCTCCTTCAGACCCAGTAAATGTAAGTGGCTTAGCTGAGTTGAATGTCTTAAAGGTGCACTGAACATTGTTATTGTTATTGTTTGCCTGATTTATCTGGGTGATAAGGTTCGGGAGTACAGCAGCGAATTGCTGAGTGATTAAGGCTGCCAAAGAGGCATCCTGAGCTTGATCACGTCGAGGAGGCATATTCTAAAAGAGCAAAGAAACATGAGGGAAAAACGAGTGAGATGTTATTGGATATTCAAAACTGGATGTTAAGAATATCAACAAGGCATAAGGATTGTGACCATTTGTTTGTTACTTAAAACAAACAAAAAACACTGTGACAAATCAAAGTAAATGGGTCGATATAATGTATCACTGAAGACATGCTTGCCTATAAGTGAACACTCACCCCAAGAGTTCCCAGGTAAGAGTGACTGGTTTGATACTGCGGATTTGTACGAACACTCTAGCCTTAGACAGAAAACTCAGGGTACAGGCATTCACTCTTCCAGTTTGCATGTGTTCACATTATTTAGACCCAAACTTTGACGAGATTTTGAAAACACCAAAGGCTTAAAAGCCTAAAACAAATCATCTAAGGATAGATGACTTCCTGTGATATTTCAAAAAAATTTTGACTCGAGAGAAGGAATTGTGTTTAGTTTTTGTTAATCACCTAAGGATAGGTGAAGTGTATTGTTTTAAAACTAAACACAAGATAACTTGTGTTAGGGTCCTAGGAAGGTTATAGTCTAGGTCAAAGCATTACTAATAACCTAATTCCCTATAACCATTGGCTCTGATACTAACTTTTCTGTCACACCCCGACCACGTAAAACAACAAATCGTGGCGGAAACTTCGGGGAGTGTTGTAACAGAATCATTGTTTCACAACCATGGATTAAATAGTTTTGTTTTATTGAATTATTGAACTCAATGTTTTAGAACAATTCAGATAAATACAAATAATTGTTTCTCAGTTTTAAAGTCGCTAAGGCACAAGTCCATCCTATGTGTAGCATGCATCAACAATCATCACATAGCAGTACCTGAAACATATATCAAAATAGGTACGTCAGCATAAAAATGCCTGTGAGTAACATAGGATTTTGTGTATTAGATTCATGGCTTTAGATAATGCGAGAAAAGGTTTTATGTTTTCAAAATAGCCATGAATCTAATGTAAAAGTTTTGTTTCTGAAAACGTGTCGTTTTGGAAAAAGGGTTTTTAGTATAGACAAAAATATACTTAGGTTTTGAAAAGTTTGTATAAATAGTATAACAAAGTATACTTTAGTTTTAAAGTAGTTAAATAGATAGTACATCGAAATATACTTTAGTAATTTAAAATAATAGCTTTGGTAGTATATCTCAAATATACTTTGGTTTAAGGATAAAAGTATCGGTAGTATATCAAATTATACTTTGGTTTGAAAATAGCATATCAACTATGCTTTGGTTTAAAAATAGCATATCAACTATGCTTTGGTAGTATATCAAATTATACTTTAGTTTATGAAATAACAAAGTCGGTAGTATATCAAACTATACTTTGGTAAACAGTAGCATATCAAACTATGCTTTGGTAAAAGTAGTATATTAAAACATATGTTGGATTTTGTACATAGTATATCAAAATATACTTTGGTAGATCACATTTGAGAGCACATCAAACTGTACTTTTGTAGTATATCAACATATACAAAGAAAGTGTGATTTGGTATTCAATCAAGCCTTAGTGTATCAAACTACACTTTGGAGACTATAGAAATACCACGAAGGCAATTTCTATTTGGTTAAAATTTGGTTTCTGACATTCCATACAACAGGAATGGGGTGTCTAGTCCTATAGCGCTATATCATACTACCAATCGGCTGGGTGAATGTATAAAAATAGGTACAATCCAACAATTAGTTTTATAAGTTTTGGAAAATCAGTGTTTAAACCATAGGTAATTGTTTAATTTGTCAAAAGAATGTGTACTAAGCATGTGTAATCATATAGTTTAAATCATGAAAATAATAAATAGGCATATATGTTTCACCCCAAAACATTTGAAAGCAGTAAAAGAGGGGACTATGTACTCAATTGAGATTGCGAGTATCCTTGATTAAGTGTCCTAACAAAGCTCGGGAAATCAAGGAATCAAGTGGTACCTAGTATGGAATCGCTATGTTAAACAATCGGATCCTAAGTCGGAAGGTAGGATAGAATGAAGTTCTATAAATCAAATGAGTATTGCAACTCATATGGAATGATTTAATAGACCTAACATTCTGATTTGGAAATCTACCTTAGTGCTTTTGACCCGTTTCGACTCATTATGGTAGTATAAGCCACTATAATGCGTCGTTTGCGTAAAACTATGTTCGGATGGTTAACTATGTGCTATGTCAAGTCTTACATGCCCAATTATCCCTAAACATGTTACTAATTCAGATTATATGTCAAAAATATGTTCGCATAGTCAAAATACGGATTTATGCTTCAAAAGGGCATTTTGGTCATTTCCTATGGGCATACAAGCTAACTAGCATATGACTAACCAATCCTATGTGATCATAAGGTATAACCTCAGTGGTGATTCCCTATGCAACTATGATCACTAACTAAGCTTGGTCGGATCCTAAAGATCGACCAAACGGGTCGGGTTGTAAAGTCTAAGCGGTTATTTAGATCGCTTACCTTACGACCCTAAACAAGCACTAAACTAATAGTGTCAAGTTAAACATGTCAAAACATGTTTAACCTACTGATTTGGTATCAAAACAAAGTGTTTTGATACCCTAAAGTAGTTTCGTTGCAAAATGCGTGCTAAAACGCATTTTGACCGAAACTTTGACTCGACACTACACCTAGCTAACGTGGTAATCAGCGGGTATAATCACTAAGGATTATAACCAACGTGATTACAATCACGTTGCAAAGGTCAACCGAACTTTGCGTTGACCAAATACTGGTCAAACTGAAAGTCAAACACTGTTTGACTTTTTAAACTAGTAAGCAATAAAAGAATGAAAGAATGCTCACTAGGGGTCCTTGCTATCTTTTCTACAAAGAAGACAAAGTCCCAAATGCTTGAGAGAGCTCCCAAGTCAGATTGTAGAGAAGAGAATGAAGAAATGAGCAAAGAACAATGAGAAATGGATGGCTATTTATAGTTGTAGTAACTTCACAAGATCATGACACTTGTTTGTGTGGGCAACAAGCAAAGATCCTAGCCATCCATGTGTTGTAAGCAGGTTAAAAGCCTTGGTGACCACTTAAACTTGCTCAACACACCAAAAACTTGCATAAACAGCCCTTACAATCAAACAGATTGCTGAATTACAATTTCTGGTCGCTGGGCTGCTCAGGCGCCCCGCGTAAGAGATAGGGGTAGGCTTACGCGCCCCGCCTGAGCTCCCCAGATCAGCAAACTTTCAAATTTGGCAGCTTTAGTCCCTGCATGCATTCGAGTCCATTTCAGGCCATTTTCACCCCCGTTAAGCCATTTTCAAGGCTCTACAAGGTCATTATAGTTTAGAGGACTCAAAATATGCTTGGAACACTCTCGGATGTCGGCTCGTTTGGTCGTACAGTCGCGTTGTTCGCTAAATTACGACGAAACTCAAACGGACGCGAAAACGAACCAAATTAAGCGACGAATGGAATTTTTGCATGCCGATCACTAAAATAAAAATATTTTAGTGTGTACAAAAATTTTGGATGTCCAGATGTGTCCAGAACATAAGATATTCGCGAAAATGCAAACTTACGCCGTTTTTGACACTTTTAGTCCCTGTAAGATCATATAAGCATGTTTTCGCACACCGAACCTATCAAAGCTTATTTCTAAGCCATGTTTAGGTTATATATGGTATGTTAAACTTATGATCAAGTTCCGGACTGTATGTTACCTTACGAATCGGTAAAGTTTCGCAGTTTGACACAAATAGTCCCTGTGATCGAATAAACTTGTTTTTGCCATACCAAACCTTCCAAAACTTATTTCTAAGTTATGTAAAGGTCATTTAAGGTATGTTAAGCCTATTTCACTATTCTGGAGTGTTTGTCGTGTTAAACTGATTACATTTACGCACCAGTGCGTGTATAACTTTCCAGAAAGCGATTTAAAGCTCGGAATTGAACAAGAATTGATATGTGCAAAAGATACACATATTTATAAAAATCCCAAGTATGAAATACAATATTTCATTGATTTGGAATTTGTTTGGTGTTTGTGGTGACACAGGTGTCACAATTGGCATGCTAAACATGGAATAACAGGCAAAATCCTGTTTTTCTATGAATAAAAGCATTAAAATGTTTTCAGAAAATCAAAAATCCATCCTTAAAAATAGCTAAAAATGAATTTTTTTCATTAAATCCTTAAAAAGTCTGCCATAACCACTGATGAGTTCAAAAGTCTGATCTATTTCAAAAGTCTGTCCACTGCTGAAAGTCATCCCCTGTTCTCTTATTCCTTTGATAAGCACTGTTGTTCAAAATTAGTGTTGTATCCACTGATGTGCTATCCACTGATAGTAAAAATCATCCACTGACTTCATTACCGTTGCAACTACTGCCTTCATCAGTAGTTTTCATAAAAGTACTGTCCTTCACTTCATCAGGTGATGGCACGTGGATAGTACATAGTGGTCAGACCTTTTGTAACCGCTGCCACGTCAGCATTCACTTTTTCTCCATAAAACCCCCTTTCAAAACCCCAAACAGGGTTTTACTGTCGAATTGAATTCTTAAAAATTCTCTTCTCAAAGCAGTTTTCATCACATTTCATCAAATTCCTTCACAAAATTTCTTCGATCGTCTTCTCCAAAAATGACTAAATCGAAGTCTTTCGCAAAATCCACCACAAAATCATCTTCAAAAGAAGCCTCTCAAAAGGCTAAACCCACAGAAATTCCACAAAAACCTTCTCACAATCTTTTGGATCTTCTCACAAAACCCGGCACCACAGATGCTTTCGATTCCATCATCGATATGATCACTGCTTCAAAGTACAAAACTTTGTTAACAGCAGATGCACCAATTTATTTGACGACCCAAAGAGAGTTTTGGAAAAATTCAACCCTTGAAAAACAAGGTGAGACTGTCACTACCATTAACTCTTCTCTAAAGGGTAAAGCTGTCAAAATCACACCACAATCCATCTCAGAAGTCTTTGAACTCAATGATCAGGAAGGTAAAAATTCTTTTCCCAAAAATGAGTTAAAAATTGACTTCATTGAAAGAGGGTATGCAGATACAATGATGAAGAGGGATACCTTACAAAAAGGTTACTTCCCTCCTGCAACAAGATTTATATTCCATACCCTGCTAATGTGTGTTTCAAATAAAACAACTTCTTTTAATGAAATACCATTAAAATTCAAAATCTGGGATATGCTATTCTTCAAGATGAAGATTTCAATTATTCTCGGGAAATTTTTAATGATTTAGTTAAAAATGTTGAAAATAAGTCATTCTTACTGTTTCCAAGATTTCTAAGTTATTATTTTGAAAAGAAATTTAGTAAGGATGATATTTCTACAGTAACCCAAGGTGAATCTCTTCAAATGCACAGCTTAACTGCTGAAACTTTTACAAGATTATCGACACCTTACAAAACACAAGCAGAGGTGCCTGAGCAGAATTTAGCAGCAAACACTGCTCCTCAGGTATCTGCTGCTGAGCCCACTGCTCAAGGTGATCAAAGCAGCAGAACAACTGCTTTGAAACCCACACCTACAATTCCCAAAAATCCAAAACAAAAGAAAATTCAACCCCCCCCCCCAAACCTACCAAAAAGGCAACTCTGGAGGATGAGATACCAGAGCAACTGCCAGTGACAGCACAAAAGTCACAAGAAACCACTGTTGTTACTTCCTTACAACAGTTGGTAGAAATATCTCAACCCATGGCTGAAACTCCTCCTGCTTCTTCTCAAAAAGAACAGGTTATACAAATAGGGACACCACAATATGATGCTCTGGAATCATTTGTTTCCATCATCCACAGCCCAATGCCCGGGGCAAATTCTCTTTCTACACCTACCCTCACATCCACAATTCCACCAAATATAAAGATTCTGTTGGATACAATTGATTTGATCCAGGCACAAACCAGTCCTTCTCAATCACCTGTCCATGAGAATATGCTTCAACAAATGACTGGGCCTGATGTATCAATCCTTACTAACCCACCAACACAACCTGAGGAGGTTACACCTCTTGAGTTACAAGTAACTCTTGGTGGTAATCCAAGTGAAGCAGCCACTACAAGTGTTGAACCCACTGGTTTACACTTGGACAGTGGTTACATCAATAAGACTTCCTTGGAGGCAATTCCATCTATAGCACCTCTGATAACCCTTGGTGATTTTATTTTAACCACTGGTACTATCAAAAGGTTATCAAGTGCTGAAGGAAGAAGTCCCCAGTACCAAGAAAAAGGGGCATCAGTGGCTAATGCTTGGAGTACACTCCTCGTATCAACCACTGATACAACCACTGTTAGTGGGAAATCAGATGATCCCATTCAGTTGGGTGATGGTTTAAAGTACCAGGAATTGACTGCCAGAGTTGAAAAACTAGATACTTCTGTTGCAGAAATCAAAGAAATGTTGCATCAGTTGTTGAAAGTACCAAAGCTGCAATCCCCTGCTGTTCCACCTCAAGCACCTACTCCAGCAACAACAACAAATGGCTGATCAGCAACATGCCATACATGTACAAGAGCTGAGAAACATGCTGGAGTCCAGGTTTAGAAACACTCAAGCTGATATCAAGGCTATCAAGGCCCACATATTGGAAATCACTGGCACTGCTCCTCCCACAGTTCTCTTCATTGATTAACTACCCCCAAATAATGCCGAAAAGGGGGAGAAAATTCAGGAGTGGAGGAAGAAGGGAATAGATGACGGTCTGTATGTTGAGCCAGAAAAGGATGCTATGACCATAAAAATTCCCTTGCCAGATGGTAGCAAAAAGGTTGATGTTACCCAAAATGCACTTGATGAAGCTATAGCAAGTGTAAAAAGGGACAGAGTGGCAAAGGATTTGTCAAGGTGGAATGAGGAGAAAAGAGCTTACATGGAGCGGAATGCCCAGGGTTGTTCTGAGTCAGAGGATGTTCAAAGTCCTGTGCTAAAAAGAAATCCCATTAGAAAAGTGAGGGAACCCAAGTCCATACCATCCAGACTCACAAAGCATACTCCAAAACCACCATCCAAAAGCCCCCAACATCAAACTTCCATCCAAACAGTTGTTGTAACACCTGCTGTGTCAACAGTTGATACTTTAGTGGTTTTAACAACTGTCAGCCAAACACCTGACACCACTTCAACACACACCACTTCAACACACACCACTACCACTGCCTTACCTCCATCACCACCAAAAATCACTTCACCTCCAAAAACAGCCACCCCATTATCACCTCCTACCAAAAAGCAGAAGACATTAGATGTTACAACATCTGCTGTAATGACAACAGTGGTTTAAACACCAGTTGTTTCGGCAACTCCTAGTCAATCACAAACCATTGCTACTCAAATCACCACCACTGATCCACTCAAAACATCAGCAGTCTCTCCTCAACCAAAAAGGAGAAGGCAAATTTTGAAAGATGATGACATTTCACCACCACCAACATCTTCAAAACCTCTATCACTTGTCACAATTCCAAATCCCATTCCTCTCTCTTCAGCTCAAATTCAAAAGCCATTACCTTCTGCAGGTGTTCAATTTCCTCTGGAACTCATAGCAGTTAGAGAAGAAATCAAATCTTTCTATTATGAGGATGACCCTGCTAAAAGGAGTTTGCCATCAGTTGAAGGATATCCCAGGCCTAACAATATTGAAGAATATTTGAAAGTCAAGGCTAAGCAAGCAGAGGATATCTCAAAAAGAAATACATAAGGGAAATCTGATAGAGAAATTCAGCAGAACTATCAGTTTCTACTTACACAAGTCAGTGCTTTGGAGCGATTTGCTAAAAATGTATGTCAACAAATTTCAGAAAGGGCAGATGAGACCTTGAGAAAAGACTACATTGATAACATCATGACTTAAAAAATACAAAGGAGAGAAGTACATGTATAAGGACTGGACCATTCCTGAGCTTGAAAGTGAAGCAGCCAGGATTCAAGAAATGATCAAAAATAAGGTCAAACATACTCCTCCTGAAAAATTCAAAAAGTTTGTATCTGACAAGGCTTTAGAGTTGAAGAGAATGAAAGAGGAGCTGATAGCAGCTGACTATGGGTCAAAGAATTCTGTGTCAAAATGGGGAGAAGACAGGGTCAGGGCCACCTACAAAAGGTTGGAGGAACATAGAAAGAAGGATCCAAAAGTTCCACAAAAACCTGACTATTCCAAAGCAGAGGTCCCAACAAGACCACCAAAGCTGCAAGTCAAAACAACCACTGCTCCAGCTGGTGCTGCCCTCTACATAAGAAGGAATCGAAACCAGTTGGGTGCTGAAACAATCCAAGAATTAATGGCTGGTGATGACCTTGTAAAAGAGGGCATTAAGATAATGATTAAAGAAAATCTTGGATTGGAACAATCTGCAAGTACTGCTCAGACAGCCATGAATAGGCCTGCATCACCAAACACCTCATCCAATGAAAATCTCCCAAGAAACCCACCAGACTCAAAAGTACTAAAGTGGAAAACTGACAAACAGACCCACATACTGACAGTGATCAAGTCTAGTGGATAAGTGAAGAAAATATCAAGGGAACAAGCTCTTGGCCTGAGTCTTGAAGATTTGCAGGATCTCCTTGATCTTCCACTTAGCAGGGATGATGATGACACAGATGCCTTAGCCTTTGAACTTCAACTCAAAGGGCAAATAAGGGAACTGTTGATGAGGCAATAAAGATCTTCCAATAATGAAGAGTTTTGGCATTATCTGTTCCAGGGGGAGATTGTTGGGATTGAACCCTATCAGAGGAACAGATAATTAAAGCCAAAACTAGATCAGGGCAGTGGATCTAGAATAAGCAGATGTTATGCTTCAAATCTCTCCCCTTGAAAGTGGTTTCAACATCTGCTGACCTCTAAACGACTGATCTCTACTAAACTGCTGATCTACAACTGCTGCCCAAGACAAAGGCTGGTGATAGACTAAAATTCTGCTGTTCAATCTACTACTATAAGTCAAGCTCTGCTGGATATGCAAAGCACTGCTGGGTTCACATCAGTGAAAGGATGCAGCAGTCGTTTAGTTCACTTTATGAATTGTGTTGTAATAACAGTTGTTAGCATAGCAGTGTTTATATAGGTCAGATGTTAGAGTTTGTTAGGAGGTTAGATGTCACTTTCATGGTGACGTCAGCTTAGATGCTTCAGTGGTTTGTTCGTGCCTATAAATAGAATAGTGCTATGTACTGTTCTATTAGCTCTTCACCATCTTCTTCCTGCACGAACAAATTACTGAGCTCGGGCTGAGGGGGAGTTTGTAAACATACAGGCAAATGTAATCAAAGTTTGAAATAAATTTAAGCATTTGATTCTCTGTTGAAAATGTATGTTTGAAAGCATTTCTCCTGTTTGATTGTGAAAAGTTTGTTTCCATTTAATTTCCGCTGCACTACTCTTTCATTGTTCATCTTATATCAAACACAAATCATAATCAATCCAAACTCAGATCCTAATAGTGTGGATGTGCCGATGTGGCCAACGTTTTGGGCTGGGGGTGTGGTCCCCGCAGGCCCTGGGTTTGTGGGATTCAGGCTTTCCCTGGTAGCATTGTTTGGACGATCAGACATGATCTCAAGAAAGAAAGAGATGTGAAAAAAGTGCTAAGAGTAGCGGTGGGTGCCAATGATGAAACAGTGGTTAACCAAGAGAGGTTAATTCACTAGTCTCGTCAAGTAGGGTTAATCCCTTCTTTCCAAGGATCGGTGGCTGTACCATCAGCTGGGCTGTCTCCTGCACAAGGAAAACACACCGTGACTCGTAACAAGGAGGAAGGGGTGGGGGTGCTCCTTGTTACCACTCTCTGGCGTGAGAATCAGTAATTTGCTTGTGAGGCAAAGTGTGTGATAGTAGTAGTGAGAGAGTTGTGAAGAGATACCTCAAACCTGGTTTGGGATGGGTATTTATAGTCGAGAAGTGAAGGAGGGTGGTTGAGTGGATAGACTGACAACGCGCCGCCCTTATGCAGGTGTGTCAGGCTTGTCGGTTGTGGAGGTGAAGCCACGTCCTACTGCGGTGTCAGTCTGTTGCTTACGTATGGGCTGACAGGCGACTGTCATGGGTGCCACTTCCTCTGTGGTGTCAGTCCCACTTGCCTCGTGGGCAGGATGAAGTGTCGCGCCACATCGCTGCCAGCGGTAACTGCTATTGTTTCCGCGTTCTCACTCTGGCGAAGACTGCGGGATGCGGTGCCAGGCCGCATCGCCACTTGTGGTGACTGTTGTTGTTGTCCAGATCCCTTGTCGTGACGAAAATGTTCATAGGATGCGGTGCCAGGCCGCATCGCTATGCGAACACCCATTTTCATACACAAGGTAAGTCTTCTTCCATCTCTTGACCGATTGGATTCGACTGCTGTGTTCGCCCGTGCCCGCATGGACACAGATAAGTTCTTGCTGGTGGGGGTTTTTGATAAGGGTAATGGTCACTCGCGGTCATGTTGACACGAGATCTGGGACCATACCACTTCAGCGACGTTTCTAAGCATCTCCTAGCTTGATTTCCATGCATCCCAAGCAACCTATCAGCCTGCAACATGTATTAAAATATCAATACAAAAGTATTGGCAAGTATACAAGTTTGATAATAGAATAATAGGTTAAAATAACTCATATCCATAATGTAAGCAATAAAAATTAGTTTCAGCCATGCTAGTGTCGCAGTCCACGCAGTGATAGCCCAAGTATCCCGATGCTTTAGTGTTTACCCAAGATTCAAGGTAAACTAGAATCCTCCTAACAATACCCCCTGAGAATAATAGGAGAGGTGCACCCCCTATAGCGCTACTATTGTTAAGGAGGAACTACATACCCTGGATTAAACGTCACATAGCACAAAATAGAATACTAGAATGCACAAGTTTTCTCATACCCATATGATAGAGTTTAGACTTTAAAAGATTCAAGTTTATATAGAATACATGTTACACCCCAAAGTTTAAAGGTAAAAAGGGGATCAAGTGTACTCACAGTGATTGCTTAACAGTCGCAACTGTTATTGGATCAAAGGGAGCTTTTTTAGAATTATCCTGATTAGATTACAATAGGATAAGAGTCGGGCAGAATAACGAGATTACATAATGTGTCGGAAACAGTCACTGGATCGGATGGTTGTCCGATCGGATGGCTATCCGATCGGATTTCCAGTCGATCGGGTGACCTGTGTGCGAGAAACGGGTGGCTGCCCGATCGGGTGGCCATCCGATCGGGTTGCCACTTGATTTAAAATCCACAAGGAGATGGGGGATAGGGTGGCTGCCCGATCAGATTGCTTTCCGGTCGGGTTGCCACTCGATCCAAGTGTTAAGTGCTTAGGTTCCTCTGATCGGGTGGCTACCCGATCGGATTGCTGTCCGATCGGGTTGTCGTTCGATCAAAAGTTCCAAGTTTCAAGTTTTCAAGCTTCTGAAAAGTTCTAAGTGTTGAAAGATTTCAAGACTAGAGGACCAGTGTCTCCTGATCTGGTGGTTGTCCGATCGGACGGCTGTCCGATCGGATTGCCGCTCGATCGGGCGATCCTTGTTCCGTTTACCATTTTGTAGAATTTCTAAGTTTCACAGTTAACTCTGATGGCATGGTATGCATTTCGAAAACAGTAAACTTATTAGCACATAACCGACCTGATCGGATGGGAATCACCCCTGTCCGATCGGTCGTCTGTCCTTAACCAGTTTATGTCGGAATCTGTGTTTCGGCCATCTTTTCCGGCACGAACTTAGACCCAAACCGACTTTAGACTTTGCATCAAGTCTACGGTCCGTTTAGACTCGGTTTCCACCGAATGAAGTAAAGTTTGATGAAGAGATAAGAATAATTCAAGTTTTATACGAAAAAGTCCGGATTTAGCTTAGATTTAGTGTAAAAACGTATGAAATCCTTAGATCCGGGCTAGATCTTGCCAGGAATGACATCATATAGTAGTTTGTACAAACCACCATGATGACATCACCTTCAAGAACTCAGATCTGAGAGATTTCACAGTGAAAAGTGTGATTTCAAAGGAGAATCATGTAGAGAATGAGGTGTAGATCAAGAAAGTACAAAGATCTAGTCTAAAACGTACCGAAATCGCCAAGAAAATGGAGGAGAAAGGTGTTTGTGCGACTGAGTTGAGCAGGGCTGTCACATCAGTGAAGGACTGATGTGACAGCTCCTATTTATAGTGTGGGAGCGTGAGAAGGGTGAAGGTGCTCACGGATCGGGTGGTCATCCGATCAGGTGGCCATCCGACCGGGTGGTGATCGAAGTGTCGCGCTCTGGTCAAAGATAATATTTGTAAGCCCTATTTACCCTTAACAAATAGCTAGTGGTAGCAAGGGGTCGAACCACGAAGAGTATGTGGTTTGCGAATGGATTTGGATGAATTCTCAAAGATATCATAGTTATGAAGCTTGCTATCTTGTTTTTGTGTATTTTTGTTTGATTGAAAGATGTGAATAAAAACTACTAAAATAATTTGGTTGATAACTACTAATGATTAACAATTGCAAAAATGTAAGTAAAGGTTTAAACAAGATTGAGAAAACAAGGCTCACACCCGGTTCGGTAATTGCAATCCTAGGGTTCTTACACGTTTTAAATTTGATTCACTTGAATATGTTATTAACGAATTTCTATCATCAAAGCTTAGGTGCCAATTGCTATCAACGCCGTGAATGACGGACCACAATGCACTTCGTTACTTCGGACAAGTAAAACCTTTTGAATGACAAGGCATAATTGCACAAACTTGTTTCGCAAAGTCAAATTTCATAACTCACTCGACAATTCACAAATATAGTTCAAATGCAAGACAATTGTCAATCAATTCAAATACAATTCAAGTTGTCACAAAATCAAACTCAAACATTGTTCAAAACCCTAGACTTACAATAACCTACACCGGGGTGAAACCTCCAAGAAATTAGCCGCTCATGGTCGAAGAGGCATGATTAACGGATGATGAAAGCTTGGATTGGGTCATCTTGAAGCTTGAATATGGATGAATGGTTGAATGGTTAGGGTTTGTGGATGGTTGGTGATAGATGTGAATGATGATTCGGGTTGATTCGGGTGATGGATACGATGGTAGGTGGAATGGAATTGATTTGAGGTGAATTGGTGATGATCTTAGGCTCCAAGAACTCAATTCAAACTCAAAAGATAGTGTAACTCCCATTTCTTGGTCCATCATGGTGTTATAACTCGTCCCCATTCAAAAGAAACATAATTTTCGCGACGCAAGAAAGTAAGGGCCATCCCCGACGGCCCTTGGAAGTCTCAGTTTCGCCCGACGGATTAATTAGCTGTTTATGGAGGTTTCCGGCCGACGGAACAATCCAGAGGGCGTCGCCAACGGCCCTTTTGGGCGTCGCCGACGCTGGCTAGTTTTGCCAGTTTCGTTCGAAACTGTTTTCTTCATAACTTCTTCGTTATAACTCTGTTTTACTCACCGTTTTTTCCCACGTACTCGTAATTCAGCCCTCTATCATGCCACTCTTGTATTGAACCTTTCGAGCAAAGACATTTTATAAAAACAAAATCAATCTATTAGGGTTTGTTAAGAAGTTGTTGCGCCACAAATAAGGCCTACGACCACCTTTATGGACATCTCTGATTCCATTGAAGGGTTGCAGGTTCTTAATCTGCTGGAAAAAGAAAACTTAAAAGAGCATTTAATGCAAAATTCCCATTCAGTTCAATGGGTGAAAACCCTAGGTTGCCCTCAAGTGTCTTAAAAGTTTGAAGAACTTTCAATTTTAACCCCTCCCAAATGGCTTAGAGTAGTACATGATGTTTCGAAATTTATACACATAGTAAAATTACAATATTGTACATCACATTTCCTTTATATAGTATTATAGATATAGATTATAGATATAACTAGGTTAGTAACCCGTGTATTACACGGGTTGAACAATAAAAATGAAAAAAAAATCATTAAGTTGTAACATAGGTTGAATGTTTGAAAGTTGGTATAATTTGTATTTTTTTAATATGTGGCAATGGTCATATAAGAGTGGGTTACAAGTTTAGAAACCGTTATTAAATCTTATGATCATACCAATATGAAACAAAAATTCAAAATGATCATACCGATAACAAACATAAATTCAAATTACCAAAAGTCATACCAATAACAAACACAAATAAAACATAAATTTAAATTTCCATTTTTGAGTTGCAAATTAGAAAAACAAAACTCAGAAGGGGATCACCATCCATTTGCAAATAAACCTTAAAAGTTAACTTTAATGAGTGAATCAACAAATACGAACATGAAGAAAGTACTTGGAAGTAGGAATCAATCAAGAGATATGGAGAAGAAAGACTATGCAAGGGTTATAAATTAATATATGTTTACATCTTACCTACCGAATGGTTTGAAAAAATATATTGAATCTCAGCAGTGTATTTGAAGCTTGTCAGTAATTAGTAGCAAAGAAATTGAAGCTTGAAATATAATTTTATTTATTAATTAGTTTAGTTATTAGTTATCTATTTATGGATAATACTTTTAAAAAAACCCGATACCCTAAAATTTATATTTTATTAAACGTTCATTATGCAAATTTTTGAACGTAACTTTTCCAATTAAATAGCGTCAAATTAAAATAGAAATTACCCAGAATGAAAACGTCAAATGGAGAACATGATTTGCGAAACTTATATATATTATTTTGTTAATATAATTAGATAGGATATATTTTGTTTACATAATTAAAGAGAAAAATTTGATTTAAGTAATTAATAAATCGTAATATTGTAGAAAACTTTCCCTCCAAAACTTTGGATTGTCAAAAGTGCCATGTGGCAACACAAGATCTTCATTTATTAGATAGGATAGAATTGGAGAAGTTGTTAGCTACACTGAAAATTATATTGACATGTATGTGACTCACAAACATAATTTTATTCTTTTTTTTCTTTTTTTTTTGAAAAGATAACTTCATTAAAACAAACCTCCGACCCAAAAGAGCAAAAAGCCAAACAACAAACACACCCCCGACCCAAACAGGTAAAGGGCAAACAAATTTCAACATATACAAAGGATATCTACACCAATCCTCCTATCTAATATATTTACATGACGATCTATTTTTAACCCACCTGAAACCCCTTGATTTAATCTCCACTAAAATATCTTGCGCACTTCTATTTAGCTGCTTGAAGATCAACTCGTTCCTTCCTTTCCAGATACACCAACAAGTGATTATCACGAGGCCTTAAATAATTTTCTTCGCTTTCTTACCCAACTGAGAGAAGTTGTGGATGTCCATAATGTCTTTGAAATCGAAAGTGTATATAGGCGGAATTTTGCACCATACACTTAAACCCAACCAAACCCTATTAGTTATCTAACAAGCGATAAAAAGATGTTCCACAATTTCCTCGTATTCTTCACAAAACGGGCACATAACAGATGTGATATCCAAGTCCCTTCTTCTTAAATTTACTCTCGTAGCTAACCTGTCCAAATTGCCTCTCCAAGCCATAATATTGCATTTAAGAGGGACCCATTTACACCATTCGAAACTAGGAGGATTGTCAGCCCCTCTATATACAATCAACGCCTTTTTAAAAGACTTCACTAAAAACCCTCCCGAATCATCACCTTTCCGAAACCACGAATCCTTATTACTGGACAGCGTAACCAAATTCAGAACATTTTGGCAATCCTTCCACTCCCTAAGCTCAGTATCCGATCCTAGCAGTCTAGACTAGTTCCATGTGTGACCGTCGTTTTCCTGATCCGTAGCAATCTTGTCCACTACCCTACACAATTTAAACATCTCTAGACCGAATAGGTGCGGTCATCTTTCCATGAAAGAAAGATCGCCCACCCAATTGTCCACCCAAAAACGGATCTCCACACCATTTCCTACCTTATCCACAATCAGCCTATTTAGACCCTTTTCAGTTTAATTTTAATTTAGAAATCAAGCTGACAGTATTTTTTCAACATCCCGAAATGTCACCGTTAAGCGGGAGAAAGTTCCATTGGTTGCCTTTAAAGTGTCAAGCATCCACCACCTTCTTCCAAAGATTTCTATTCTCCACCCTATACCTCCACCCCCATTTAGCTAAAAGAGCTACATTGACTTCTTTAAGTCTATTAATACCCAAACCCCTTTTTTCTTAAGACAACTAACCCAATCCCAAGCCACCCAATGCAATTTCCTCGCTTCACTAGACCGCGCCCAAAAAAAATTTCTCATTTTAGCTTCTAAAATCTTAATGATATCGACAGGGACCTTGTATAATGACAAGTAGTAGATAGGGAGACTCTCAAGCACCGAATTAATCAGAGTAAGCCCCCCCCCCATTGAAAGGGTTTTAGATTTCCAAGCCTACAACCTTTTATCAAAAACCTCGATTACCGGGTTCCAATTAGAAATTATATTAATATTAGCCCCCACTGTTATCCCCAGGTAAGTAAGAGGAATATTATTCGTTTTGCACCAATCACCTCAGCCATCTCAATGACTTTCCCAGTTTTCCACACCCAACCTGTATAAGTAAGATTTGTGTAAATTAATTTTTAACCCCGAACACAAGTAAAAAAATCCTCAGCAATCTAGCCACGTTAAACATATTTTCCTTATCCCATTCCCCCAGAATGAGAGCGTCATCAGTGTATAAAAGATGGGAGATTTTCGGGCCATTATTAGGAGTTTTGATTCCTTTAAACAACCCTTCTTCTCCAGCTTTTTTCAAAAATGTTACACAACGCTTCCATAACCAAGAGGAATAAAAATGGAGATAAAGGGTCTCCTTGCCTAACACCCTTGGAACATTTAAATTCGAAAGTAGGAGACCCGTTAACCAAAACTGACGAACTAACCGAAGCTAGAACCCCTTCTATCCACTTGCACCAGATCAAAGGGAAACCCATTTGGCCCATGACATCCAAAAGAAACCTCCAACTAAAATTATCGTAAGCGTTTTCAAAAATTGATTTTTAAAAGCAAAGCCTTGTTTTTAACCTTTTTGATCCAAGCCATTAATTCATTTAACATTAAGGGGCTATCAAGAATGTACCTATCTTTAAGAAACGCCGTCTAATTTTCCAAAATGATAGAACCAATAACCTTCTTAAGGCGATTAGCAAGAATTTTTGAAATTGTTTTGCTTATCACCCCGATCAGGTTTATCGGTCTATAGTCTTTCAGACCCACCAGATCCTTGTTTTTTGGGATAAGAGTTATGAATGATGAACTACAACCCACCAAGCATGAGCCTTTACTGTAAAAGAAGCTAACATGTTCGTGAAATCATTCTCAAATAAATTCCAGAACCTTTTGATGAACATGAAATTAAATCTATCTGGCACAGGCGCTTTGTCCGCCCCACACTCGAAAACCTCACATTTAATCTCTTCTGTCCTGAATGGAATCGTAAAAGACGCCGCATCTTCCTCCGATAATCTCCTTATATTGTTGCACGTAAGTTTAGGTCTATTAACAATCTTTTCCTAGAAAGCCTTTATGAAGAAGCCCATTATCTCTTTTTTAACTAAGGATGGTTTCATTGTCCACTTACCTTCAATCAACAGCCTAGGAATATTTTTATTGGCACGTCTACAATGGATGTACCCATGAAGAACGCCAAGTTTTTGTCTCCTTCCAGATCCCATCTAATCCTAGCTCTTTGTTTATGATCTTTGATTATGTAATCCTCAATCTCCTTACGTTCTTTAAGACATTCCAGTTTAGCCCACATCTCTTCTTCAGACAGCTCTTTACTTTCCGCCAGTTCGTCCAAATTATCTAAATCTTCCTTAAGCGCCATTTCCTTTTCCATTTTTTGATACTCTCCCGAATGGCATTAAATTTATGCATTAAGATCGCATCTGCCTTCCCAACACCAGTGAAATTTTCAATCTCCTTATGCACCACTTCATCAAAATCCTTTCTATCCATCCAAGAGTTGAAAAATTCTAAAAGGTTTGGGACCAAAGTTTTTGTCCGTACACGTCAAAATCAGAGGGCTATGGTCCGAGTGAAGCCTCGGAAGCGCCCTAAGACATGCCACCGGCCATTCAGTGAAGAACTCCTAGCAAACCAGCACTCTGTCTATCTTGCTTTGTTTATTACCATTATCCTTATGATAGGTGAATTTCCTTCATTTCAAGTTATATTCTCTTAATCCATTTTCGAAAACGAAAATATTAAAGTTAGAAGCACAAGTTTTATTAAATTTCGAATTCCACCTCTCTTCCTGACTTCGCACTGCATTAAAGTCCCCCATAATCACCCACCAACCTGTCACACCCCAACCGATGGCGGAAACATCGGGATGAGACGAAGTGTGTAGATTGCTCAAAACGTCATAACACTATGTGACAATAATTAATTTAAATTCAAATTTCATTTCAAAACTAAAAGTCATACATGATTCAAAAGGAAATAACAACATTGTTTCAACAAGTAACATAACAAACAAAAGATAAAATATTCTAGGCGTGTATCTAGTCCACCCTAACTTGTTTCATGAATAATCCATACTTCAATAATCAACCTGCAACATGTATTAAAATAGAGTTTCAATGCAAAAGCAAAGAGCGAGTATACAAGTTTGTTTACATAACATAATAGAATAAAAACTCATATCCAACATGAACATAACAAAATAGTTTCAACGTTCTAGTTTACGTAGTCCAAGTGATAGCCCAAGTTTCCCAATGCGTTAAAGTACCTAACCCAAAGTTTAACGGGAGGTTGATATGTCTCCTCCTAACAATACCCCAAAGACTAACGGGGAGGTGCATTACTCCTATAGCGCTACTATTGTTAAGGCGGAACTACACACAAGAATTAAACGTTCACATAGCACAAAATAGTCTCAAGATTCACAAGTTTCATGTTTCATGTTTAAATGGATAGAGTAAGTTTCAAATAAGTTTCAAGTGTCATGTGCGTTTAATATAGAATACATGTTGCACCCAAAGTGTTAAAAGTAAAAATGGGTCCGAGTATACTCACGGTTTACAAGTGGTGACTTGAAGTTCCGAGAGCAAGTTTGTAGATGAGTTAGTTTGGAGCACCTTGTCCTTCTACACAAGGAAACGTAGGTGTGTGAGTTTGGCGTATACGGAAGATTATAGATTCGGAGTTTTTTAAAATATAAAGAAAGTAACATAGGTGAAAATAATCATCTTGTACACATAACTCTTGTTCTTGACACTATTGAAACTCAAAAGAGTTGGTATGATTTCATGGATTCTAAGATCCATTAGAGTCGTAACAAGGGCATGGTCATAGATGATGTAACGTCCACTTAACAAATAACTATTAAGTCATCATCAAGTCTTAGTTACTTAGATGTATACGTATAGAATAACTTAGATATTATATAGTTTTACAAGTCTTAAGATTCAAGCATGAGGTAGGAGATTAATGTCTCCATTTAGGTACCTCTTTGTGTCATAGAATACATACATGAGGTAGGAAGAACAAGCTTCCATTTAGGCACCTCTATTGTTCACCACTACACTTGTTGTTATAAACAACAAGGAGGGTCACGAACATACAAGTATCAAGGTATTAACAACAACCAATCTATAGTAAAACATCAAGTAATGAGTGGATTCTTATGAAGGATAGCCCAAGCTAATCCAACCATCACACATTCAACAAGTTTCACACTTGAACATTACTTGTGGGTAAAACCCTAATTAAAACAGAAAGTTTATGAGGTTTTAACCTCTGATTTAGATGTCTCAACCATGTTTTTAAGCTTAACCAACCATAAGAGGGGTTGTAAGCATTAGGACATTGGTTTGAGATGTGTTTCACACAAGTTAGATGAAGTTTGCATAAGTTTGAAACAAAACAGAAAGTTTTTGGTCAATTTCGGAGCAATTCCAGGTCTGATTTCTCCAAGGAGAAGTCAAGGAATCAAACTACATGATTAACCAAGCAAGTAGGAAAAAGAATCAAGCAATTTCGTTAAGAAATGAGCAAGTTATACCACTTTTAGTGTAGGTGTATCAATCTGCCCGAAAATGCAGCTTTGTGCTTGAATTTGGGAGTGTTTTGGTGAAGTTTGAGAGTGGTGAAAGTGTCCAAGTGCTTGGGGGAGCTTGGGTACTTATAGGGGAGTGATTAGGGTTGATTAGAGGTGATTACAAGAGCCAAAACTCGGTTTAAACTCAAGAATCCCGCCCAAAAACGAAGCTGGTCGCGACCTTTCAAGAGTCTGCTGAACATGGACCTCACACGGCCCGCCTGGGATATCCAGGTAAGTTCACGCGGGGCGTGAGCCCTTTGGGGTTTGGAAACAAGTTTGATTTTTGACATATTTGGCCCCTATAGTTGTTATTTGATGCAATTAAGGTGTTTTAAGGACCATTTTCGCCACAAAAGCATAGATTAGGATATGATTAAGCACGAGGAGTATAAACCAAGTATAATCAAGCGTATAAGTATCAAATCAAGTGTCATTCTCGTTCAAAACACGTTCCATGCATAAGTTTAGTTTAATTACAAGTTTCGCACATAGTTTCCATGAATCACGATTAAACATAGATTGATTCACCAAATCGATCATACGAGTATACATAGAATGCGTTTAACATAGATGTAACAAAATATAAGCTTCATTAATGATCCAAGTCTCGATTTTATAATGATTACAAAGAAAGGAACGACCACAAGATTGCAAGGTTTCCAAAAATAGAATTTCAAGCAATGGTTTCTAAATAGGGAAATTATGAAAACGCAGGGCGTTACAGTCTCCCCTCCTTTAGGAAATTTCGTCCCGAAATTTAGGAAGACGGAAGGTTTGAAAAAGTTTTGGCAATAAGGTGATTATCAGAAATGAGACCTTGAAAATTTGAATCGTTTTGAAAAGTATGAAGTTTTGGAGAACGACAAAGCCTAGTACTTTGAATAAAGTGATAATCGTCTACTAAGTACGTCTATATAAGAAATAAGAATAGGACGGCGGTTTAACAGACTTAATTGTCAACGAGGTTCATATAAAAGACGAAAAATAATGAAGAATACTAGAAGTATGGAAGTGGACGATTGATTCTAAATAAACGAATGCATGTATAAGAATGATATAAGTATTGGATAGATGAAAGTAGCGTGTTAAAGATGAAGCCTTGTCATGGATAATCGGATATAATGTGTTTGTGAGTTGTCTAAGGTTGTAATAGGTCTAAATGGTCTGTAAAACACTGAATTTCTCATAGCACGCTTTATGAAATTTTGGTAACATGGTGAAAACACTTATATATAGGAAGTACCAGCGGCGTATCCACCACGTTTTGACCACGTTGCATCTGTTTCATATTTCGTGCAATGTTACGTTCTGTGCCTTACCATACACAGTAGTACACTCTATGGTTCTCATACGGTCATTACTATAATCTCGTGTGCACCCGCGATTATACTAATCGTCGCATGATCCGCATAGCTTGTACTAATTGCGTATGAATCAAGGTATACATAAATTTTGAAAAATAAGATCGCGTGTGCATAAAAAGGTAACATATAAGTATGTTTGCGTTCTAAATAGTATAAGACCAACGTGAGCGAATCCCTCGGGTTTCGCCCGCGTATAGGTGCGAAAGTATAAATTTTAAGTATGAATAAATCACGAGCATAGTATAAGTTTAAATATGAGTACGCATGTGAGCATAAACACCAGGACGTATGACAAGAGTACGAGCATAAGCACAACGTGTGTAAAAAGCGGGTATAAATGTGAGTACAAAAATGTGCGAACGTGAAACCAAATATGAATCGTATAAGTGAGAGTATATATATGAGTACGAGTATCACATAAATTGTATAAATGCGAGTATCACTATGTAATCATAATTAATTTAGTATGAATAGAGAATATACATGTGAGTGAATATAGGTTCAAGCATAGTTGTACAGATATAGGTATAAGTAGGATGTATGAGTATAAACATGAATATGAATATTAGTGTAGACGTAATTGTACAAATGTGAGTGTAAGTATAATCGTATTAACATGAATATAAACTTGGACATAAGTGTAATGTAAATGTATAATTTGTAAACATGAGTATAATATAAAGTGTATGAATATGGATATGATTATGAAAATAAACATAAATGTGTGAGTATAAATATAAGTGTAGACACAAGATGTGTAAATACGAATATGGATATGAATGTAATAAATAACGATTACGTATATGGTATTAGTCGTAATATACGAATTTAAGTACGTAAAAGATTAAGAAGTTTTGAGTATAGTAGAAAACAAAAATGAGTAGTATTTGCGAAACTGACGCGAGATATAAACTAAAACACGTAAGATAGTATGCATGTATAGTTGTTTGAGCAAAGCGTGAAGTTTAATTAAAATCAAAATAGATTGGGTTGACATGAAATATAGAATCTAGTTCATAAATGTAAAGAGAGTATAAAATATCTATTGGTTATGTGTGTTATACTTTGTGAACGAAAAGGAAATGCTACTCTTGTTTAAAAAAAAAAATTACATACGTTGAAGTTGGTTGATTTTATGTAGTTTCCTTGCCCACACATTTTAAATTGACGTATTGAATAATGGTTGAAAAGGTTCTAGAAGTAAATAAGTTTGCATCGTTTTAAATGATCTTGCATTAAAGAAGAAATTCGAATTTTAGACATTTTTGTGACATCGTTGATACGTAAGAAAAGGATTTTGGTATATGATCTTAGTGATTGTTGAAAAAGCGTTTTTAATAAAACATTTTACTGATTTTGAAAGAAATTTTAGTAAATGATTGAATAACATTGGTAGTATTTTATAGGTGTGCGGGAAAAAGTTGGTTTGATTCCTAATTGAAAATAGAAGATCTCTAGTTTAAGGATATAAGATGTGCCCTTTTCAATAGTTACGTTGAATACAAAATTTCGTGGGCAATGGTTTATTAAACCAACTAGGTTGTAAATTTTGAAAATCGAGAAATAAGCGTTTATGGTAAAGGTTAAGAATTTCGTGTGTGTGAGCTATATAAAATATATATATATATATATATATATATATATATATATATATATATATATATATATATATATATATATATTGTAGGATAAGGAATTCGTTCATATAAACAATGCATGCTGAAATAAATAGAGATTTGCCTAATGATAAACGATTTAGTTATAAACGTGATCATGTTTACGTAATATAGTCTATTAAGGAAAATATTGGTAACGATCATCTAAGTAAGGGAATCACCCCTAATACGTTGGCGCGGTCGTTGTAAGTTGGGAAAAGAAACGGAGTTAGTCGTCAAGGTAAGGAAATCACTCCCACCTTGATGATATGTCTCCATTTATTGTTACAAGGGGTATAAATAAAATTATGTGAAATCATGTATGTGAATAATGTATAAATGTATGATAATGTATTTGTACGATATATGCGTAAAAGTGAGATTTCAAAAGTAATTCGAATTTGAAAAGAGGGAGTAGGTGAGACTTGGTCATAATGAAATTGATTACATAGCATAAAGGGTCACATAGCATAAAGGTTCAACTTGATTTACATAGCATAAAGGTTCAACTTGATTTACATAGCATAAAAGGTTCAATTTGATTTACATGGCATAAAAGTTTCAATTTGATTTACATGGCATAAAAGGTTCAATTTGATTTACATGGCATAAAAGTTTCAATTTGATTTACATAGCATAAAAGGTTCAATTTGATTTACATAGCATAAACGTTTAAACGTTTCATATAGCATAGTCACATAGTATATCATGAATAAATGAAAGCATCGTAAATTTAGTTTGTTCACGAGGAATTATTATTGTTTGTGATTGCGATAACGTGCGAAATGATTAATACGACATTTCGAAATGAAAGAACGTTCAAGTATAAAATCACATATAAATTGAGTTACATAAAAGAGAGGCTCAATAAAACATAGGATTGTTTCGGGTAGAGAAACGTCGACAATTCCAAAGTGGGTCGAAAGTCCTTTCGATTTAGAGATATTGTGCTTTGGCCTATAAGTAAGATACTCTCGTCGAGAAGCGATTAACGGTATCTTACCCTTCCGGTTACTACACATCTCTAAATGATTGGAACATTCGGGACTTTGGCGAGAATAAAAATCAAGGAATGGGACTTAATCGACAAGATGCGGGTTTCACCCCTAACTTGACGATTTCGTACCCTAAATGTGGTTGGTACTTGTCGGCCAAAATAAAATTTTGACACTTTGACAAGGGTCCACTAGAGTTGAAATGGAAATTACCATTAAGTTGTGGATGTCACTCCTAGCTTAATGGTGAAATTTCGTGCAAAAATAGATTAAAGGTAGAGTGAGAGTCGTTTACCAAATTGTGGGTTTCACACCTATTTTGGTAAATTCTTCTCGTTGGTGTTACAAGATTATAAAAATAGCATAAGTGTATTCGTGTTAGCCTTAGGAAAGGCACATAAATTTAATCAAAAGTGTAGCTAGGAAGCATGCATGGTAGAGTACAAAGTTTTAAACAACAAATAAGAGGCAAAATTCCTAGAACTATAGATTAGGGCAAAAGCATGGCAATTTTCCTAATTCCCTATAGTTATGGCTCTGATACCAATCTGTCACACCCCAACCGATGGCGGAAACATCAGGATGAGACGAAGTGTGTAGATTGCTCAAAACGTCATAACACTATGTGACAATAATTAATTTAAATTCAAATTTCATTTCAAAACTAAAAGTCATACATGATTCAAAAGGAAATAACAACATTGTTTCAACAAGTAACATAACAAACAAAAGATAAAATATTCTAGGCGTGTATCTAGTCCACCCTAACTTGTTTCATGAATAATCCATACTTCAATAATCAACCTGCAACATGTATTAAAATAGAGTTTCAATGCAAAAGCAAAGAGCGAGTACACAAGTTTGTTTACATAACATAATAGAATAAAAACTCATATCCAACATGAACATAACAAAATAGTTTCAACGTGCTAGTTTACGTAGTCCATGTGATAGCCCAAGTTTCCCAATGCGTTAAAGTACCTAACCCAAAGTTTAACGAGAGGTTGATATGTCTCCTCCTAACAATACCCCAAAGACTAACGGGGAGGTGCATTACTCCTATAGCGCTACTATTGTTAAGGCGGAACTACACACAAGAATTAAACGTTCACATAGCACAAAATAGTCTCAAGATTCACAAGTTTCATGTTTCATGTTTAAATGGATAGAGTAAGTTTCAAATAAGTTTCAAGTGTCATGTGCGTTTAATATAGAATACATGTTGCACCCAAAGTGTTAAAAGTAAAAATGGGTCCGAGTATACTCACGGTTTACAAGTGGTGACTTGAAGTTCCGAGAGCAAGTTTGTAGATGAGTTAGTTTGGAGCACCTTGTCCTTCTACACAAGGAAACGTAGGTGTGTGAGTTTGGCGTATACGGAAGATTATAGATTCGGAGTTTTTTAAAATATAAAGAAAGTAACATAGGTGAAAATAATCATCTTGTACACATAACTCTTGTTCTTGACACTATTGAAACTCAAAAGAGTTGGTATGATTTCATGGATTCTAAGATCCATTAGAGTCGTAACAAGGGCATGGTCATAGATGATGTAACGTCCACTTAACAAATAACTATTAAGTCATCATCAAGTCTTAGTTACTTAGATGTATACGTATAGAATAACTTAGATATTATATAGTTTTACAAGTCTTAAGATTCAAGCATGAGGTAGGAGATTAATGTCTCCATTTAGGTACCTCTTTGTGTCATAGAATACATACATGAGGTAGGAAGAACAAGCTTCCATTTAGGCACCTCTATTGTTCACCACTACACTTGTTGTTATAAACAACAAGGAGGGTCACGAACATACAAGTATCAAGGTATTAACAACAACCAATCTATAGTAAAACATCAAGTAATGAGTGGATTCTTATGAAGGATAGCCCAAGCTAATCCAACCATCACACATTCAACAAGTTTCACACTTGAACATTACTTGTGGGTAAAACCCTAATTAAAACAGAAAGTTTATGAGGTTTTAACCTCTGATTTAGATGTCTCAACCATGTTTTTAAGCTTAACCAACCATAAGAGGGGTTGTAAGCATTAGGACATTGGTTTGAGATGTGTTTCACACAAGTTAGATGAAGTTTGCATAAGTTTGAAACAAAACAGAAAGTTTTTGGTCAATTTCGGAGCAATTCCAGGTCTGATTTCTCCAAGGAGAAGTCAAGGAATCAAACTACATGATTAACCAAGCAAGTAGGAAAAAGAATCAAGCAATTTCGTTAAGAAATGAGCAAGTTATACCACTTTTAGTGTAGGTGTAAAAATCTGCCCGAAAATGCAGCTTTGTGCTTGAATTTAGGAGTGTTTTGGTGAAGTTTGAGAGTGGTGAAAGTGTCCAAGTGCTTGGGGGAGCTTGGGTACTTATAGGGGAGTGATTAGGGTTGATTAGAGGTGATTACAAGAGCCAAAACTCGGTTTAAACTCAAGAATCCCGCCCAAAAACGAAGCTGGTCGCGACCTTTCAAGAGTCTGCTGAACATGGACCTCACGCGGCCCGCCTGGGATATCCAGGTAAGTTCACGCGGGGCGTGAGCCCTTTGGGGTTTGGAAACAAGTTTGATTTTTGACATATTTGGCCCCTATAGTTGTTATTTGATGCAATTAAGGTGTTTTAAGGACCATTTTCGCCACAAAAGCATAGATTAGGTTATGATTAAGCACGAGGAGTATAAACCAAGTATAATCAAGCGTATAAGTATCAAATCAAGTGTCATTCTCGTTCAAAACACGTTCCATGCATAAGTTTAGTTTAATTACAAGTTTCGCACATAGTTTCCAAGAATCACGATTAAACATAGATTGATTCACCAAATCGATCATACGAGTATACATAGAATGCGTTTAACATAGATGTAACAAAATATAAGCTTCATTAATGATCCAAGTCTCGATTTTATAATGATTACAAAGAAAGGAACGACCACAAGAATGCAAGGTTTCCAAAAATAGAATTTCAAGCAATGGTTTCTAAATAGGGAAATTATGAAAACGCAGGGCGTTACACAACCCGGGTAACTACCCATAACCATCCCAATGTTGTCCCAAAGAGCCTTTTTGAGGGACTTTTTGCGGAGCGTAAACATTACTGATATCGATAGCTTTGTTGCCCCCCTTTAAAACCCCCTAGATAATAAAAAATTAGAATGTTTGAAAGAATCGTGTACCTTGATGAAGCTCGGGTCCCACATGCTAACAACACCACCAGATCTCCCGTTAGCAGGCACGTGATCCATCTCAAATCTGCCCGCTCCCCAAAATTTCTCGAACTCAATGCCCGATATGTCACTAAATTGAATTTCTTGCAACGCAATAAGCTCAATCCCATTATCTTTTTTTTTCAAATCTTTAATCTACCCAGCTTTATTTTTAACCCCCTCCCCTAAACCTCTAATGTTAACAGATAAAAAAATCATATGTTCAATTTTTGAATACCATTGGTTAACAGATGTTTGCTACTTTTGTGATGCAACAGGTTTCTCTGGCACCTCATCTTCCAGAGTAACCTTTTTTGGGGTTTTCTTTTTTGTTTTGGGCTTGCGGATAGAGGTAAGCTTTTTAGGAATGGCTGGTGTGTGTTCCACAACATTGGGTTGTGTACTGGGGTCACCAGGAGTAGTGGGCTCTCCAACAGATGTTGTAGCATTTGTTGGTGGTTTTTCTAAAACATTTTCTTCTGTCACATTTTCTTGACATTTTGTCAGCATGTGAGTAAAACTTTTGTTAGAAAGACTTTCAATTTGGAGACCCTCTTCTCTTGTAAAAATGTTTTCTGTCAAATTTTTTTTTAAACGACAGCTAACATGCCTGGGATACAAAAAGAAAAGTTTTGGGGCTTTTCTCTTTCTCGGCTTTCACATTGACAACCATATCCAAAAACAGAGCATTTGACAATTTAAAGTTTGATTTTGTTAAAATGGCATATCCCAAATACTGGATTTTCAATGGAATTTTGTTATAAGCAGTGGAGTTGGGTGAAAGGCTTATAAGTAGTATGGAAGAAAAATTTTATGGCAGGTGGAAAATTAGGTTTATAAATCATTGACCCTGCCATCTGACCTTCATACCCTCTTTCAATAAATTCATGATGAAGATCAGTTTTTGAAAAAGGTTCACTACCCATTTCATCATCTAGGGCAAATGTGGTGGAGATCAGTTGAGGGGTGATCTGAATGGCAGTGTCGTTTACTGTTGATATGATGGTGGTGGGCTTTCCTTCATGAAGTAAAACATTTGACTTTTCCCAAAAATCTTTGATGTTATCTAACTGGATCAGTGCATCGGCGATAAGGGTGTTGTAATACTGTGATGCGGTGATGATGTCAATCATCAAGTGACACTCTGCATTTGCAGAGGATTTCACTAGATATGGAAGATAATTGTGGGGTGGTTTTAATATAAGATCCATTTTTTCGACAAAGAAAAGACCCTTTTGATAATCTTTGGATAGATAATCTCTTGGGTGCAGTGAGAAAATCTTTTAGAAAATCGCTGGAAAAACGATAATCATTTTTATTGTAGAGAGGGGGAAATTTTGGTTTTTGAACAATCATCGTTTATCGCACAAGTGAGAATAACCTTTGTTTAGGGTTTTTATAGGGTTTTCCAACAGCGGTCACCGCCCGCCTTCCCCGCGTTACACCACGTACACCCTTATGTTATAGTTGATATATTCTTAAAACGGAATTTATGAAAAGCATAAAAGAGGTATAGGGGTGTTTGGATTTAAAGATAAATTTTAGGAAAGGAGGAATGGTTAGGATTTTATTTGTTTTAGTTCGGTGTTTCTACACAAAAGACCAACAATTATATTATTATCCAAATCATCTTAAAAACAAAATTAATTAATAATAGCCCATTTTATTTGGGTTAAGTTATTCTATCTATACTTTCTATAAAAGGAGAAATCCCAATGACATAAGAAAAGCTGATGTGTCAGTAGGAGAGGTTGTCTAACAATGCTTTTCTTATGTCATTATTACATCATAAAGTCTAATATATAAATCACTTTAAAATAGATTTAATTTAATTTCAAACCACTGCCTTGTGTATTCAAATGTTAAAGGTCTGGCCCACATTCCAAAGAGCAAACCACTGCCCTTCTATAAGAAAGTAGCAGATGCTTCCTTTGGCAAACGTACACCTCGCAGCAGATGTTTTGAAATTGCAGGTAATTTGAAATTCAAAATGCATGGGGACATGTAATTTTCAATTAATGCATGTCACTCACTCACTTCTGTCAATCATCTTCTTATATAAATGTGTTCGCTACTTTTGTATTTTCAAACCACATTTCTAATGTATCTCTCCCTCAAATCCCTTCTTCTCAATACTGGCATTTGTTCATAAAGGATAAGAGAAAACTGAAGCTCTCTCTGTCCCACTTTTAGAAAAATTTTTGGGGATATGTGGTTTGCCTTGATCATGGTAATGTGATATATATTATTATGTTTGTTTTTGTTTTTGATTTTGATTTTTACTAAAGTTTTGTTATCTGAGTTATGACTAAATGATGATTGTGAATGATCTGCTGCAGATGATGATGATGATTGTTCTACGGTTGTTTCCAGTGTCATTGTTCCAACATCATTTAAAGTAGTGTTTTTTGCTACTCCAGTTTTGAAATTTTGAATTTTTAATTTTGAAGTGATATACTCTAATTCTCACTTTATATTTCAGTCTAATCACAGTTGTTTGAAATTCATACAATCTGCTGCGGGTTATTATAGGTTTGTATTAAAAGAAGCATGAAGTTAATTTAAACACAAAGAAAGATTATTAAATGTACATTTAAAATAATTTTTTCTTATGACTAAATGATGATTATATATGATTTTGGGCAGATGATGATGATGTAGAACCCGCAGTAGTTCCTACTAAACGCAAGAAAAGATCTGCTACTGCTGTAAGATAAGATTTTATCTTACTAGAGTAATGGTCTTTCCTGCCTTTTTTATATTAAAAGAAGCATAAAATTTGGTTTAAAGCAGCTCTTTATGAACAAAGTTAAGGATTAAGTATATGAGGACAGGGCTACTCTTCAACAGCTGAAGAAGTGTTTTCATGTACTGCATCTTGGTCTGTTCACGAGAGATCAGGTTTCTAGAAACCTGATTTGGATGCATTGAGTACTTCCGTGGAGTTCATGGCAATTGTCGAAGATATACATTGATGGAGTTTAAAGCTAAAAGCACTAAATATTAAGCTAAAGGCACTAAATTTGAACTGTTAGGTTCGTAAATTTCTTGGTGGTGTTGTTAGATTTTAAAGTTTCGTTGGAATTTTAAGCTGAATAAGTATTATTATGTAATTTTTAATATCATATGATTATTGCAGATCGGTACTTTTGATGTAGAAGTGAAATTGTCTCTGAGTTTAATTAGATTATGTCGATGTTGTATCAATTTCTGTTAGTGTATAGATCTGTCAAAGTTAAAGTTTGCCAAAAGAGAATATCTGCTCTAAATCATCATCTGCTGATCTAACGGCTATTTGACTTGCTACTGGTGCCAACATCTGTTGTTGTCTAATAGAGCTTTTCGAAGAATTTCCTCCTCTCAATTGCTAAACATCTGTTGTTGCCAACATCTGTTTGACTTGCTATTGTGGCGAACAGGAGAGGCTTTAACAGATGTTCGCAATATCTTTGTATTCCAAATGAATAGATGTTTCATCTGAGTTATGACTAAATGATGATTGCTAATGTGTCAATTTTTTATCTAAGATTTTTTATCTGAGTTAAAATACATTTAATTTCAAACTACTGCTCAATATTTAAATGTCAAAGGTCTGGCCCACATTCAAAAGTGCAAACTACTGCCCATAGCCAAGAAAGTATAACTTAGCAGATGTTTCCTTTGGCAAACATATACCATAGCAGTGGTTTTGAAATTGCCGGTAATTTCAAATTCAAAATGTCTGGGGATATGTACCTTGCAATTAATGCACGTCACTCAATCACTTTTGTCTTATGGTAAAGGCGTCTTATAGGTAAATGAATAGGTTAATTGTAATTATAATAACATGTTTAATTTTATATTTTTCCCATGGAAATGTATTAAAATCCTAACGACTGTCGCATCATATTCTTTCGTCTAACGATGTATTTAGTCATAACCGCCTTCATTGGGTATATAAAATACATTAGGCAGAGGTTTTGATCATTACCGTTTTCATCCATCTACTCAATCATCTTCAAAAGTTTTTTGTTTATCAATATCGTTACAATTTCTTTTACTTTCAAAGACGCATTGGTTCACTGCAAAATGGAAAAATTTGGGTTTCAAGTGATTGTTGACGAGATTTTCACAAGGCTCTCTGCAGAAGATATTGGCCGTTTCAAATATCTTTCCAAGAATTTTTATAGGGAATTGTCAAGTCATGGATTTCAGATGATGCATGCTCTCCGAAGTGGAGATTCAGTACAAAAGAAACTACTCTCCTGTAAAGAAACGTCAATTGTCGTTGACGACGTAGTTGCTGGTAATTTGGATGTTGTTAGAAGCAAAACCTTAAGTTTTACTAACAATGTCCACCCAAGCTTCTTACGTATTCTATCGTCATTTAATGGTTTGTTGTTAGTTTGCAATGAAGGGATTTGCTGTCAGCTGATTCTTTGGAATCCAACTACCAGGCGCTATAAGGTTTTGTCTGATGACTACTTCAATTACAATCATTATCGAAACTCTGATACTGGTGGAATTTATTTTGATCAGTTCAATGATCTGAAAGTGCTGAACATCAGATATTACCATAATGTAACTGCTGCTCGTGTTTACTCACGACGTCATGAGTCATGGAGAACAATAAATTTCGGTAGCGTAAATAATATGGTTCAAGTGGTTATTCATGGTCTACAGGAGTTTATGCTGATAAAACCACATATATTTTATGGTTTCAAATTATTGGTATCCACTAGGTGAGAGGAACATTGTTTCTTTTGATGTTTTGAGTGAGACTTTCAGAATGCTTCGTTCTCCAGAGAGTATTGTAGTCAATCCTTGCCAAGCGCATTTTTTGACCATCGCAAAGAGGCTGCATTTGATTGTTATTGGAAAGTCTGCTGAGCTAACTGCTGATTTGCTCAGATATGAAGAAGAAGGCTGGATGAAGGTGTTTGTTTTCAATAATCCTCGTGTAGTTGATTATGTAGATAGGCGCCGAAGGACTAATATAATTGAAGACAACAAGAGGCTGATAACAAGCATCTGGGGGGATATGATTGAAGTTGATATGAGCAACGAACTTCTGAAATACCTCCAACATGTTGACAACTACAATGGTCCGAAAGGAGCTTTACTTATCGAGACTGTTGTTTCACCAATTGATTAGGAATTACTATCCTGTGTTTTATTGAATGTTGTTTGCTGTTTTGACAATTGTAGTTTTTATATAATTAGTTGTGTTAAAATTATTAACCATGTTTGTTATTTAAATTAAGTAAATGAATATTTATGTTTGAGAGTGTAAAAGCTTGTAATATTGGCAAAGGTCTGTTTAAATGATCAAAGCTCTGTTATTGGGAACAGATGTTCGAAAATAAAACAGTGGTTGATACATCTGTTGACTTGGGTCAACAAATGGATGAACTTTGTATGCTGTTTCGCCCATTGATTTGGAATTAGTATCCTGTATTCTATTGATTGTTGTTTGTTGTTTTAAACTTTGTTTATTATATAGTTACCTCTGTTTGACACTTGTAGTTTTTATATAATTAGTTGTGTTAAAATTATTAACCATGTTTGTTATTTAAATTAAGAAAATAAATATTTAGGTTTGAGAGTGTGAAAGCTTGTAATATTGGCAAAGGGTATGTTTAAATGATCAAAGCTCTGTTATTAGGAACATATGTTTGAATATAAAACAGTGGTTGATACATCTGTTGACTTTGGTCAACAGATGGATAAAAACAGATGTTTGGAACTACTGTTAAGAAAATTGTGGTTGAAACCGCTGTTTGGTTAAAATGGTGGTTTAAAACCACTGTTGGGTTAAAATAGTGTTTTGTGGAGATTGAAGGGGATTGAAACGACTGTTGGGTTAAAATATAGTTTTTTTGGAGAAGGAACATGCTTGAACCACTGTTTATATAATGACTGTTGTTAAAGCTCAGTGTTTTAATCCACTGATAGGCTATCCACTGATAGTTATAGTGAGCTACTGTTTTCATTTTCATCACTGTAAACTACTGATATTGATTCATCAGTGGTTTCCTAACAACTGTCATCCATTATTCATCAGAGGTTGTCACGTGGACAGTACTTAGCCGTCAGATCTTTTGTAACCGATGCGACGTCAGCATTCACTTTTTCCACCTATAAAACCCTGATTAAAACCCCAAACAGGGTTTTGACTGTCAAGTCGAATTCAAAATTCCTTTCAAAAGCAGTTTTCACCAAATTCTCTCAAATCACTCATTTTCTTCCTTCGTTCTTAACTACCTTTGATTTATCATGGATCTTCCATTCAAAACCCGTCATAACTAGGTGTGTACACTTGCAAAAACAAGTCAAAACACAGGTTTTCATTCCGTGATCTATGCACTTTCATCTTCAAAGTACAAAACTTTGTTGACCTGCAATGAAACCATCTACCTGGATACCCAACGAGAGTTCTGGAAAAATGCAAAGCTTGAAACTAAGGATAAAAAGACCTTAGCTATTACTTCATCAATAAGGGGAATTCCAATGGTCATCACACCTCAAACCATTTCAGAGTTTTTGAAATCAATGATCTTACAGGTAAAAGCTCTTTCCCAAAAACAGAGTACCAAACTGATTTCATTGAGAGAGGGTATGAAGAAGAAATGAAAAAGGATACTTTAGAAAAGGGCAGTTTTCCACTTGCTCCGAGGTTTTTAACCCATACCCTCCTGATGTGTGTGTCAAATAAAACAACAGCTTTTAATGAAATACCATTGAAAATCCAATACCTTGGCTATGCTATCATGGCTGAAGAAAATTTTAACTACTCTCAGGAGATTTTCAATGATATGGTTAAGAATGTTAATGAAAAATCATTTTTATTGTTTCCAACGTTTTTAAGTTTTTATCTTCAAAAGAAATTCTCAAAGGATAATGCACATGTGATAATCCAAGGAAATCCTATTCAAATAAACAGTCTAACTTCTGAAACATTCACAAGGCTGTCAAAACCTTCAAAAATCCAAACAAAGGTACCTGAGCAGAATTTAGCAGCAATAACTGCTCCTCATGCCCCTACTGTTGAGCCCACTGCACCTGTGATCACAGAAGCACAACCCAATCTGTGAAACCCACACCAAAAATCACCAAAAAGACCAAAAAGAAAACTATCTAAAATCCCCCCCAAACCCACCAAAAGGTGACTCTGGAAGACGAGATTACAGAGGTAACACCAGTGACAACACAAAAGTCACCTGAAACCAGTGCTGCTACTTCCTCACAGCAGATGGAAGAAAGATCTCAATCTAAGCCTAAAACTCCTCCTACATCCTCTCAAAAGGATCAGGTTGTATCAACAGACAATGATACCTCTGTTGGATGCACTTAATATAGCTCAGATAAAAATCAGTTCTTCTTAATCACCTGTCAATGAGAATATACTACAACAAGTGACTGAGTCTGGTGTCTCTATCTCTGCTAACCCACCAACAGTTGAGGAGGCTATTCATGTCAGTAGTTCAAGTGGAGCAGCTACTACAGGTGTTGAACCCACTGGTTTACACCTGGACAATAGTTTCATTAGTGAGACTCCCTTGAAGGCAATTTCTTCTTTGGGAACCATAGTGTCCACTGGTGTTTCCATTATACACTAGTGACCTTAAAATGGTAAGCTCTGCTGAAGAAAGAAGTCCCCAGTACCGAGAATAAGGGGCATCAGTGGATGATTTTTGGGAAACTTTTCCTAAGTCAACCACTGATACAACCACCACTGGTGGGAAATCAGATGATCCCAATAACTTGGGTGATGGTTTAAACTACAAAGAATTGACGGAGAGGGTTAATAAACTTGACACATCTGTTGAAGAAATCAAAACTATGCTGCAACAGTTGTTACAAGCTCAAAAGGCTACACCCACTGCGGCACAATCTGCAACATCTGCTCCATCCGCTGTTGAGCTATGGCATCTGTTTCAACCACTGCTTCACAAACAAAGACAATATGCAGATCAACAGCATGAAGTTCGACTTCAATGGTCAGAAATGTCATGGAAGCTAGGTACAAAGATACTCAAGCAGATATCAAAGCCATTAAAGCTCATCTGCTTCAAACTACTGGCACTGCTCCTCCTTCAATCATCTATGTTGAAAATCCTGATGATGTCAAAAATGCGGAGAAAACTAAAGGGAAGAAGGGAAAAGAAGATGGTTTATACATGCCACCAGAACGAATGTCCAAACTTGTGGTTGAAATCCCAAGGCCAGATGGTTCCAAAAAGGTTGATGAGACTCAAAATGCATTTGTTGCATTAAAGGCAAAACATGAAAGGGTCTAAAAGGTTTGAGGAGGAGAAGAAAGTTTTGATGGAAAAAGAAGAGCAGGATACTTCTAAACCTAAAAGAAGACAGCCTACCAGAAAAGTAAGCCAACCCAAAACAACACCTTCCAAAACCACCAAACAAACTCCTCAAATCCCCAAAAGTTCCTCTTATCAAACCTCTAAACCAACAGATGTTAAAACACATGTTGTATCAATAGTTATTGGTACTTTAGTTGTTTCAACAGATGTTATCTCAACAACTGCCATCACTACTACATCAACCCACACTCAATCCACTGCCATACCAAAAACAATATCACCACCACAAAAACTAGCTGCCAAAAAGCAGAAAACAACAGTTGACACATCAACTGTTGTAGTGACCACAGTGGTTGAAACACCAGTTGTTTCAACAGCTGTTAGTCAGATACTCACTACTTTAATCACTACCACTCAACCCACAAATACACCACCAACTTCTCCAAAGCACAAAAGGAGAAGGATAACAAACATTGTACTGGAAGATGACACTTCTCCAACTCTAACATCTACACAACCACTGTCCCTTATCACCATTCCAAACCATGTTCCATTATCTTCAGTTCAACCCTTCAATCAAAACACTGCCATTGTCCCTGCAGGAGTACAATATCCTCTAGATCTTCCAGCAGTCAGGGAGGAAATCAAATCCTTCTACTCTGAAGATGATCCTGAAAAGAGGAAACTCCCATCTGTTCAAGGTTATCCTTTGCCAAGAAATATAGAAGAATATCTCAAAAGAAAGGCCCAACAAGCAGAGGATATATCTAAAAGAGATACAGAGGGAAAGTCTGACAAAGAGATTCAAAGAAATTATCAATAACTGCTCACCAAAGTTAGAACTTTAGAGCAGTTCTCAAAAGTCCTTTGTCAGAAATTATCAAAAAAAGATGATGAAAGCATGAGAAATGACTGTCTTGAATACATAATGGCATACAAGAAGTACAGGGCATAAAAGTATCAATACAAAGAATGGACCATCAGTGAACTGCACGAGGAGACAGCCAGAATTCAAAAGGTGATTCAAGACAAGGTAAAGCAAACTCCTCCAGTTTGGGCCAATTACAAGAAAAATGTACCAGAAAGGACCTTGAAACTGAAAAGAATGAAAGAAAAGAAGATAACTGTTGATTATGGGTCAAGGAACCAGGTTACAAGGTGGAGAGAAGAAAAGGTGTTAGCTACCTACAAAAAGTTGGAAGAGTTAAGGAAGAAAGATCCCACTGCTCCTAAAAAGCCTGATTATCCGGAAGCAGTGGTTCCAGTCAAACAACAAAAATTGCAAATCATGAGACCCACTACTCCACATGCTAGCATCTTTTATCAAAGAAGGAAAGAAAAGCAGATGGATGAATTAACAAAAGAAGACAAGGCTCTAGAAGAATACATCATCAAAATGGTTCTTCAGACATTTATGGAAGAAAACTAAGACTCAGCACAATCTAAACTTTAAGTTTTTATACTCTAAACTTTAAGTATTTACCGACTGACTTATTTATTTATTTTATTTATAAGTCTATATAAATATAACTATACTCATCATTTATATTTGTTATTCATGGTTTTCTAAGAAATGACCCGTGTTTGCACACGCGTCTTACTGCTAGTAAATACTAAAAAAAATAAGAAGGATGAAAAGTCACTAGAGACTGACAAGTGTCTAATGAAAAAACAAGTGGGAATGATAGTTTTGTCCAAGAGATAAAAACTTAATATGCACATGATAACCCCCCCCCCCCCCCATTTTTTAACGTCCATAACTGTTTTATACGTTATTTGTTTTTTTAAATAATAATACCATAAAATCACACGTCTTATGATCTTTAATACGAGTACCCTATTGTTATACTTTTCAAAAATAAATAGAAAAACCTGTTGCGTATTACACAATGGACATAACATAAAACACAATGAGTATCAAATTAAAAACACAATGGAAAGTAGACTAAAAACACAATTGATGACAACAGATAAGAGACATAATGGACAAAAGACTAAAACAGAGTGGACATAATGTAAAACACAATGAGTATTAAACTAAAAATGAAATGGAAAGTAGACTAAAATACAATTGATGATAACAGATAAAAGACACAATGGACAACAGACTAAAACACCATGGACACCAGACTAAAAACACAATGGACAAGAAACTAAAATACAATAGACAATAGACAATAGACAATAGACGATAGACTAGAAACACAATAAACAACAACTACATAATGGAAAACAAAACAAAAACACAATGGACAACAAATTAAAACACAATGGATAGCAGACTAAACATAATGACCAAAACCTATAACACAATGTATAGAAAACCCTCCCAGTTGAAAACACAATAATCAGAACCAATAAGACAATGTATAGAAAACCTAAATATAACACCATCTTCATTGTGTTATAGGTTCTGATAAAAACGCAATGGACAAAACCTAAATTAACATTATGTTATAAGTTTTGATAATAATGTATAGAAACCCAGTAAAAACGTCATGACCAAAACCCAGTTACACAATGACCAGAACCTTTAACACAATACAAAGGAAAAAACCCAATAAAAATGAAAATTCTTATTTTATTTACATAAAGCAATATCATACTCCTATTAACGATAAAAAGCGCTTGTTATTATGGTATTTTTTTTAAATGTCATATGAAAAAGTTATGGACATTTAAAAATAGTGGGGAGAATTGGCATGTGTCTTGCACGTGGAGAGAAAAAGTCAATAATTATAGAATTCCATCTATACTCTTCCGCTAGATTCTTTTCTCTAAAACTAATATCAACCTTTCAAATTTAAGACTAATGGACTAAAATCTTTTTACACTTCTTATTTATTTTACACTATTTGCACTTTGTATTTAATGTTAATCTCGTTTTATCCAAGGATAAGGGTATACGGTGTGGGCGGCAAAGGGGTGCAGTAAAGTGGGTTTACCGCGCGGTAACACCGCCACCAACCCCCTTTGCCGCGCGGTGATATTAATCAATCGGTGACCTGATACCGAATCGGTGAAGGGAGGGAAGGGGAGAGAGGGGTGTGTGTGGTGGGGTCCATGTTGTTGGGATTGAACCCTACCAAAGGAACAGTTGATAAAGCCAAAACTGGATCAGATCAGTGGATTCACAATAAGCAGCTGTTTGTAATAGTTCTTTCCCCTTGAAAGTGGCCTAACAACTGATGTCCTCTAAGTACTGCCCTTCCACAACAACTGCTGATCTATAACAACTGTTGGTATCTATAGACTGTTGAAGACTAAGCACTGATGCTTAATCTACTGATATGTGTCAAGCACTGCTGAAGACACAAAGCACTGCTGGAGCTATAACAGTGGAATGAGAAGCAGTAGTTTACTTAGTATTTTGTTTATTCATTTGTAATCAGTAGTTTGTAAAGTAGTAGTTGTAATAATCAGTGGTTAGAGGTTGTTAGGAGGTTAGATGTCACTTTCATGGTGATGTCAGCAAAGATGCTTCAGTGGTTTGTTCTGTACTATAAATAGAACAGTACCCTGTACTGTTCTATCAACTCTCTTCATCACCAAGTCATTCTGTACGAACAATCACTGTGAGCTCAGGCTGAGGGGGAGATTGTATGCATGCATGCATTGTAATTGAAGATTGCAATAAATATAATCATTCGATTTCATGTTAAAGATGTTTGTTGAAAACAATTCTCTCATTTGATTGTGTGTTGAAAGTTTGTTCCATTTAGTTCCGCTGCACTTAATTCTAATTCATCTTCATTATTATCAAACGAGCACAATCATAAGAAACTCAGATCCTAACAATTGGTATCAGAGCTTGGACAGTCAAACTTGATCTAACAATCATTTTGACGTAAAAGTTCAGCTCAAAATCGTTGATACTTTTAATTTTTCGTTTTGTTGTAAAACAGAGTAAGGTGTAATCACGTACAAAGTTGATTATTCAGTGCCTGAAAAACAACCAGAATGATGTCACAATCACAAGATAACAATAATAGCATTGGTTCACTCTTCAAACCACCTATGTTGAAAAGATCTGAATACAACATCTGGGAGCGAAGGATGAGTCACATCCTAGCTCAACAGAATACTGGAGGTTGGAGGTCGGTTGTCTTTGGACCACATGTTCCAATGGTGCCGAGTGCTGAGGATCTAAAGGTTCATGGTTCCTAAGAAAATTGAGAACTATACTGACAAGGATTTTCAGAAAATTGAACTGGATGCCCAGGCATTTAGCATCGTTGCATCCGCACTACCAAATGAGATCTATGCTGGATTGTTACACTGTAACAGTGCCAAGAAATTGTGGGATGCACTTAAGGAACAGTTTGGGGGACTAAAGAAGTAATTGAAAATAACAGGGAAATTTTGAATCAACAGTATGAAACCTTTTGTCACATTAAGGGTGAATCATTAACACAACAGTTTGAGCGATTTAGCTGTCTCATAAGTGAACTAAAACTTGTTAAGGTTGAATTTGCTAATGCAACACAAAATAGCAGGTTTCTTAGGTCACTTCCTGATAAATGGGACACAATTGCTTTTGTAACCATGAATTCAGTTGGGTTCAAAGATCTGACCCTAACCCAGCTTCATGGTAGACTCCTGACCTATGAAAGGGAGTTGAACCAGAAAAAGAAGTTATAAGAGTCTGGGAAAGTTGCAGATGACTATTCATTTGGCAACACAGCTCTTTTGGGCCAGGAAGAATCTGGCAGTAGTAAGGATCAGAGTTATGATCATTACATTAACATAACAGTTGGTGGAAATTTTAACTCTGATTCTCACTTATCCAATTATGCTTTTACAGCAAATGGAGAAAGCCAGAATTCTGATAATCTGTGCTTTGAACTCAATGATCTCCAGCATTTTAATCCAACTGATCTGGAAGAGATGGATATTTTGCACCAACTTACACTGCTGAGTGTTAGAACCAGCAAGTTTTACAAAAGGACAGGGAGAAAATTTCCAGATTTACATGGGAATGTAAAAGTGGGGTTAGATAAATCAAAGATAAAATGCTACAAGTGTAATAGGTTAGGTTAGGTCACTTTACTAGAGAGTGTAGGAGTCAAAACAGTGGACCAATCATCACACATCCTAGCTCGAACCCTAGACCACAAAATAACCAAACCACTGTGCAGTATTCCCAATATGCCCCTGCTGCCCATATAAACACTGCTCACTATGCACACCCTGCAACCCCTGTTCCCGTGCACTATGTCCAAACCACTGTTCCTCAGATACAGTATGTCCAAGCCCTAATTCCTCAGGTTCAGGTGCAACAAGCTGCACCTCAACAAGCTGCACCTCAAACAGCTGTTCAAGCAGATCAGCAAAGCTTTTTCACACAAGGCTTTCTTGATTGGAGTAGCTTGCTTGAGGAACTAGGAGATGAAAATGTTGTTCTATATGCTAATGATGATATTTCTAGTGATGAATTTTGTTTTGTAGCATTAGAGTCAATTCCTGAAGGGCTGGAAACTGAAGAAGGAACATCCAGTGCTGAAACAGTGGATGAAATTGGTGAAGCAGTGGTTACTGCTGTTGCTAATGAAATACTGTTGGGAGAAAATTCAGAATCCCTGTTGGAACCACTGTCTGACCCTTGGTCTGAAGAAGAAGAAGAGAATAAACAAGGTGAAAAAGAAGAAAAAGTGTGTGATGAAAAAGAACATGTCTGTGATTGTGCCATGATGGCTTCATCTAAGGTATCACCTCAGGTTCTTAAAAACCATTGGTCAGACAAATGCATCATAGCATTTGCAAACATCAAAGAGGTAAATGAAAACCTTAGAGATAGAGTGTTAAATGATGAAGTACAATTTGAAAAATCTTTAAAAGAATTAAAAAACAAATTGTCAGAAAAGGAAAATGAGATTTGTAGCCTCAAACAAGAGCATAGCATAACCAAGGACCAACTCCACAATGATAGAAAAATATCAAGTCTGTAAAAAGGAGTTGGAAACCACCCAAATCACTTGTGAAAAATGGGTGGAATCCTGCAAAGGTTATGAGATGATGCTTGAAAGCAATGTAAAATTTGGCATAGGGTTTAGAAAAAATGACCAAGTTGAAAACATTGCTGCAAATCAAACTGGTTCTGTTAAAGTCATAACCAAAAACAAGGATGGCCAAGAAGTTAAAATAACTGATAAACTTGGTAACAAAATCACTCTGGAAAGATCTGTGGGGTCCTCAACTTTTGAGGAGAATGAGAAATACCAATTCAAATCCACATGGTCTGATGAGTGTGACATCCTTGAAAATTTCAAGCCCATGGATTTCACCACAGTGGATGGTGTCAAAGCTCCAAAGGCCAAGGTCATTCCTCTTAAAGACATCCCAACAGTAGTTCAAAACTCTGTTGCAAAGGAGTCTGAAAAGAAGAAGAAAAGAGAAAAGATTAAAAACATGTTTTGTGACTTTTGTGAAACGAAAAATCACCTGACCAAAGATTGTTTTCACTTAAAAGCTTATGACCTCAACAAAACAAGTACCATTGTGCATTTCAAGAGCTGCACCATCTGTGGAAAATCAAATCATTCCACTCAGGAGTGTGTGTATTTAAAATCCTTTGAGGTCAAAAAGGAAGAATACACATCAAAAGCACTCATGAGTTCATCAAAATCACATGTCAAGAAACAACCACTGTTTGTGCCAGTCCAAACATCTATTACAAAACAGCTGAACCAAACCTCTGTCAAAAGAGAGGTTCAGCTTACTGATGCACCCCCTGCTAACCAATACCAAAGAGGTAAAGGTCAACCACCATACCTAAGCGTCCCACATGTTTATGAGGTCTACATAAAGCCTTCTAAACCAAAAGTGATCAGGCATCCCTTTGGGTATCAACAGCTGACAGGACAGGACCCCTAACAGTGGTTCGAGAAAAACAGTTCCAAAATTGTGCAACCACCTGAGCTAACCACTGTCCATCCATCTAAACTTAACACAGACACTGTTGTGACCCCATCCAAAGCCTTATTGGCTTTAGAGAACCTCCTGAACTAATTATTTACTTGATGTGTAGGGAGCTTTTGCATGCTTAGATAGTCTTTGGTATGTAGATAGTGGAGGCTCCAGGCAGATAGTGGAGGCTCCAGGCACATGACTGGATGTAGAGCCCTACTCAAAGAAATTCAAAACTCATGGAGGGGGTGATATATCTTTTGGTAATAATAGTAAAGGGAAGGTGATGGGTTCTGGTACAGTTCAATCAGGAAATGTTAAGTTTGAAATGTCAATCTGATAGACAATCTAAAATTCAACCTCCTTAGTGTCTCACAAATGAGTGATAAGGGCTACGGCTCATTCTTCACTAAGGATTGTTGTAGGATTGTTGGACCAGAAATGGTCAAAAAGATTGATGAAATAATAAAAAATGGAAAAACTCAACTTGTTGCTCAAAGGAGTGGCAATGTTTATGTAGTTGACTTGTCAAAAGAGTGCCCCAAGACTGATGCCTGTCTGTTCTCAGCTGCCTCAAACAAAGAGACAGAACTTTGGCACAGGAGATTGGGGCACATAAATCTCAAGACTATCACTGCTTTGTCAAAACAGGGGTTAGTATACACCATGTGAAAATAAGTTACCTGGTCGTATACAATGTATAATGTTATATGGCCCGTATTCTTCGAAAAATGGATTTTTCTCAAAGTATATAAGGGGTTTAAGGTGCCAATCACACGAGACATTTTACAGTCGTGGGGTGGTCAAACCTTTCTAAAAGAAGAAAAAAATAAAACATTAACAAGTAACAAAGATTGAAGAACAAAAAGTCGTGTCGTATGACTGTAATAAAACGGAAGCTATCAACGCGGGGATGGGTACGGAAGCCGACATGTCTTCCTGAATCTGAATAGCAACGTTAACTTTGACTTATAAAAACCCACTAGCAAATAAGCGGTTTTATCATACAGTCGTGAGGTGGTCAAACCTTTCTAAAATTAGAAAGAAATAAAACATTAACAAGTAACATAGATTGAAGAACAAAAAGCCGCGTCGTATGCCTGTAATAAAACGGAAGCTATCAACGCGGAGATGGGTACGGAAAAATGGTCGCTGATGTTTTTCGGTATTCAGATTTTGTTGGTTTGTTTCCGGCTAAGGTTTAGAATGGTTGAAGGAATGTCGGTTTTTCAGTATTCGGATTTTGTTGATTCAATACCAACTCATCTTTAGTAGGAAAGGTACGGACGGTTACGTGCATGGTGTTATTCTTTATTTAATATTTACAGAATAAAAGGAAGGGTACGTAGTGTTTGTTTGAGAACCTGAATCAGATACACAACGGTTCTCCAAGTCCAGATCGGTAAGCAAATACACAACGGTTTTCCAATTCCAGATTAGTAATGTAAGGATAAGCGTTGAGATAACGGACATCCATCAAGCTCAAAAAGAAAACTTGTGTTTCCCATAGTCACAAACGATTTCGTTTCAAATCAAGGGTCCCGTCATTACAACCACTTGTTTTCAACGGGGATGTAATGCAATGATTCCTCTCAATTGAATAGACAGACACTTGCTTCATAGGACTCACTTGAATCGTCTCGGAAGTACTGAACAACCGAAATAATAGCTTTGGTTTCATCAGCCTGTACCGAAGAAACCAAATTCACAACAATGAGTCTGAGTCTATTGTGGTTCATGAATGTTTCGAATCATCATAGAAGACGTGTTGGGTTCTTCTGCTAGTGGTCGGGCTTCCAATGCTCACACAGGGTGATAACCAACGTTGATATGAACACAAACCAACTGCTTTATTTTGAGTCGTCGGGAAAACTTTTCTTCAGGGGAGGGTGAGTAGTATGAGTCTGAGTCCATTGTGGTTCGTGAATGTTTCGAATCATCATAGAAGATGTGTCAGGTTCTTCTGCTAGTTATTCGGAATGTTTCGAATCATCATTAAAATTAACAATGCGGTCTCGATTGAAGACGTAGTTGCAAGACGGTTGCGGTTTGCACATTCAATCTTCATTGCTTCATTAAAAATAACAAGGCGGTCTCGGTTGCATATTTTAGAGAGACCTTTAAGTACGGATCCTACTGCTGCATTTGGAACAAGAAGTCCAACAATCCGTTCATTATCCGTTGTTGTCTCAACAATATGAATGCACGCAACGAATTTGACAACTGGTCAAATCACACACTATAACGTGTAAACTTATCGTGTGTTGTAGTTTGGAAAGATGACCGAATAGAGATCTGAATCAGGTTGTGTATTCGCTTACTGATTGTTGAAAAGATTTGTTGAAATCGAAGAAATGAGTAAAAAAGACTAAATGGGGCGTCTTCTGTGATGATTCGAAACATTCCGAATAACTAGCAGAAGAACCTGACACGTATTTCAAGACCATTCACCTCTTTCAACCTACCAAAACACCGTAAACCCCTTCTTTTCTTCCCAAAACCAACCCGCAACGAATTTGACAACTGTTTAATATCTTTAATCTATTAGAACGATCCTTGTTTTGCACGTACATGCGTTTAATTCTCAAACATCAGCAACCATTTTTCCTTTTCCTTCAATTTCGAGAACATTCTCCCTAACATGAGAAACGAAAGAGATTTCGAGCAGTTGGTCGATGACATGATAGATAAAGATCCTGACACATGTAACATCTACTTATATTCCTTCATCTATATCTTTTATCATGACAAACTATGTGACATGTGTCTGGCCCAGTGGTCCCATAGTCACAAACGATTGCGGTCTGTATTTCGCATAACCACCGTTTCCGTAGTAAAAAACGGTTGCGGTTTGCACATTCAATCTTCAATACTTCATTAAAATACCACTAGTAGAAGAACCCGACACATCTTCATGTTACGGAGAATGTTCTCGAAATTGAAGGAAAAGATTTGTTGAACTCGAAGAAAAGAGTAAAAAAGATGAATTGAGGCGTGCATTTGGGACAAGAAGTCCAACAATCCGTTTATTATATGTTATTGTCTAAACAATATGAATGCACGCAACGAGTTTGACAACTGTGACAGCTTATTAAAAGTAGAAATCACCTCCAATCATTTCCTGGTCAAATCACACAATATAAAGTTTAAAGTTATCGTGTGTTGTAGTTTGGAAAGATGACCGAATAGAGATCTGAATAACAAACTGTGGAGAACTTGTTTGTGTCGGGTTCTTCTGCTAGTTATTCGGAATGTTTCGGATCATCATAGAAGACGTGTCGGGTTCTTCTACTAGTGATTTCTGTAACCAATCCATTATCACCCTTGGTGGTTTCTATACCCATCCCCGCCGATAACTAGCAGAATCGATAAATAACCAACACGAAGATCTCTGCGATCGCTAAGGTTTCCATCAACGGACTGATCGGTAACGTTACTCTACTTGTGCTCCGATTTAAGCGGCGTGTTCCGATCAACGTTTATCGACATTGTTAAAGATGATGAAGAGTTTAGAAACCCTAGAATGATTGTGTTTTTACTGGAAAAAACGTGATATTTGAAAAAGCATCCTTATATACGGGCCGTATACAGTTATATGGCTCGTATACATTTGGTAACATCAAAAACCTCACAAAATAAATCCATTGAGCCGTATACGTTTTACAAATCGTATACACATGTATACGGCTCGTATACATATATACGGGCCGTATATAGTAAAAAAACATTCCCTGTGCATTTTCATATTCAAAAACATTCTATATGGGTCGTATAATATTATATGACCCGTATACAATAGGGGTGTGAAAATAATATATAGGGTATGTGTGAATAAGGAGGACCTTATTAAAATAGAACCAATAAAATATAAAAGTACTGTACATCTATTACTTATATTAAAACAAAACAATTTTGGCCACTTGTCATTTGCTTAAACCTATTTTTGCCACCTGTCAACTTAATATTCCACACAAATCTTCTTTGGGCGGCAATCCATTTCTCTCTCTCTCTCTCAAATTCCCAATAACCTAGATCCAGATTTTCTCTTTCTCTTTATATTCATAATATTCATTCACACAAACAAATTAGGGCTCAATTCCGCAATTTCACCATTGAAGCAGCTTCAACAAGTTAGGTTTAATACATTCAGATTTCTCAACTGATCATCGTTATGATAACAACAACAACATCTGCATTGTGATTGTAAGACGATGATCATGGCGAACGGCAGTCCTCCGTACGAATGGCGGTTTGATGATGACGATGACGTTTTGACGTAACCGCCATGGAAGACGAGCCGTTGGATTTTGAATCGATGTTCAATTCGATTGGAGAACAATCGCGTGGTGACTTTTCGGAGGTAAAATTCTGAGTTTGTTTGATTGTTTGTGTTTTAAAAGTGTTTGTGAGTTTGATTGTGTGAATACGTGTTGAATGCGTGATGTGATGGTTTGGATTGAAGGATTAAGTGTTTTTGAAGAGATTTTGGAGTGATTAGTGGTGAATATGACTATATGAGTGTTGTTTTGTGAATCTGTTATGGATTAGTTTGAATATATGTGTGTTTTGGTCGCGGTTTAAGTGTTTGGGAGTTTGATTGTGTTAGTTTGTGTGGAATGTGTGATGTGATGGTTTGGATTGAAGGATTAAGTGTTTTTGAAGAGATTTTGGAGTGATTAGTGGTGAATATGCCTATATGATTGTTGTGTGTCAAATCTCAAATTAAATGGATATTTTATTTCCAGTTAAAGAAAGATCAAACCCAAACCAACATGAAAATAAATCCTGAATCCATTGAAAGGGGAAAAGAAGACTGAAATAGGTTTACTAGGACCCAAGGTTATTAGACAGTTGTGATCGGTAGTAGTACCCTTTTACTGAACCATGTGTAGTGTGAATTTGATCAGACCTTTAATTACCAAGTTTGACTATGACTATTGTAGTGGAAATTATTAGCATCGGATAAACTTGATAATATAAAAATCTTTGGTCCTATTAACCAGGCATGACATGGTGATAGAAAAGTTTTATGGCATTTTGCCGTTTTATGTTCTCTTGCTGGCATTAAACTTTTGAAATATTATGCTGTTGTTGGGATTTAGGAAGAGTGAATTGATTGGGGAGCACACATGGGGTATACGGTGTTACCCATGGCAATTTGGCAAGATACGATAGTAGCTATTCGGAAAAGGGACGCAGGGGAATCTGAAAAACTCCTTACGATTGCAAATGTTAATGACAAGTACACTGTGTGTACCTATCCTGTCGATCCCGACCAGGTAAATAAATGGCTCTTTTATGTTGCAGAAAACACAGATGTTGTCTCATCTATGAAAACACCATAGTGAGATTTTTGAATTTTTATGTATTATTAATTGTTTGTGTGGTTTGTTGTTGTTGTTTGAATTGATTCTTGACAAGCGCAAGCGTTTTATCAAGTGAGGTTTTGCGATTGTTGTTGTTGTTTGGAAGCATGTATCCCTAAATAAGTTAATTGCAGTTTTTTATTTATACTTAAGAAAACTAACCTGTTTTTTGTTTCTGAATACAGGAGTGACTTTTTTCCTGTGTGCTGGCTATAACAATGCTTGGGACTGCCGTCAATGCTCCAACCGTCATGCTCGCCAATTGTTGGCTACTCCAATAGAGCTGAGGTCAACTCATCTTATTTTATCTAAACCACATTACTTTTACTTTCTTCTTTTGTGCTGGCCTTAATGTAGGATTGTTCAAGTTTACGATTCTCAACTCTATTGACTATGTTGAGTATAGGTGGCAAAAATGTCAACTAAAAAATTGCTTAAATAAAAATGAGTCCAATGGGCTAAATGTCTTCCAAAAAAGTATTTTAAGTAAACCTGAATGGCTCAAAAGTTAACATGCACACTCAAGTTGTAGAAGTAATTAAGGTTCTAAATCTTGTAAAAGGAAAAGTGCTCCATTTATGTCGGCTTGATGGTTTAATGAAATTATTTAACTTATTAAATTGTTTGTTGTAGATGTTTTAACATCAAAACTTTCCAAAAAGATAAATCGTTGTAATTTAACAAAACAGATGATGAGCTTTAGTATCGATTCTTACATCAACGCATCATGTCGTTTGTTTTCTCATTTATGTCTGTTTACGGATACAGTTTGATAATAGTGTTCCTACAGTTTAGTGAGTTTATTACGGGAGAAGCTCATTTTCCTTTAACCTCTGATGCTTTAAAGAACGTATTGACTGGCAAAGCATCAAATGAGATATTGCTAAGCATTGTTTACACGGTATGTACTACCTGGCTTATAAGTAAACTGATTGATTTTTTAATACTAACATGTATTTTATCAGGTTGCAAAGCTAGAGGATTTGATTTCATGTGCCATTTCAAGGTATATTGATGTTTATCTTCTAAAGAATTTAACCGAACCAAACCGAAAAGAAAGAGTTAAAAGATATTCTGTTAAGGTACAATTACGTTTTATATCGTACGTTACAACGATTGTCAGTGCAATATTGGTATCGTGACACGAGTAGCTATATGATTGTTTTTATTCTAATATTACAGATAAGCACATAAGATTGTGTTTACGGATCAAACCAGCAAAACAGCCGGGTAAGCCAGCATGCCGGTTCAAAGTAGATTCGGGTAAGATTGGTTTTATGTCAGAATGGGCTGATTAAAAAATTTTATTTTTAGTTCAGGTCATAACGGGTCGATTAAAAAAGTTTTGGTCTCGAAAATGCTTCACAAGAATGCATCAAGAAACGATTTAAAAAAAGAATCTTTGTATTCGGCCTGTGACAAATGTTTGCATTTGTTACAACACCATTTCTTGAAAGCTTCTAAAGAGACTTGCAGGATGTGGATCAAATCACACGACAATCCGGTAACTTACATTTGCCTCTTGATATTTTAATCGATAGACAAATTTCCGAGGATTTCTTGAAAATATGGGCGTCACAAACCGAGTTGTCTTAGGTGCATTCTAAAGTGCCTGCGATTCATCGATACGAAATTAGTACAGTTACAGCAAGATTATTTGTTGGTATTGGAAAAGGTCAACTAATGGCTTCAAAAGAGTCAAGATGCTTGCTTTTACAAACATGGCTGGTCCCTTTTTATGATGATTTCACTTGGATGAGAAGAGGGTCAAGGGGGTTAGACCGTAATCTAATCGAAGAAGGGTTGAGTAATATTATTTTGACTTTTCCTCTCGCTTGGCAACAAGAAATCTTGATGTCTTGGTTTGACCGGTTTTTGAACTCGGGTGATGATTGCTCGAATATACAAAAAAAGGGTTTGAAATTTGGTGCAAACGCGCGTTTTGGAGAAATCCTGAAGTGTAAAGAGAGTTTCGTGTTACAAATGCAAATGGCGGAAACTCATGAGATTCGGGTATGCTAGCTTGCCTCTGTTCTTGATCACAGTTGGTTTGTTTTGTTTTTTTTTTTTTTCATATAGTTTAGGTAAAATGAAACTTGCATTTGCTCACTCAAGTTTATATTGGAGACATAATTTCATGAATAAAAGAAGTCATTTGGTCAAAGTCAAACCTGTCATGCTCATTCACTTAACATTTTTTTTTCTTTTTTTTTTAGTTCCTGATAGCAATATAAAAACTATACATACTAAATTTACTATCTTACATGAGACGATTATATAACCAACATGTTTTTTTCTCACGCTTACCACAAATGCTTATGTGAGTCTCGGGCACTACTTACAAAATGCAAACATATTTCTCAAAATTCATCTCACACAAACTATTAAACTATGAACGAACGCTACACTACGTAATTACCATTTTCAACCAAACAAACATTCCATATGCTGTCATCGCAACTTTAACATGCTAAAGTTATTTTCTGTTGAATATCTAACTTTACCCTTTAAACTTTCTGAATTTGGAACAAATACTGGGTGTCGTGTCGGCAATATCGGTGGGAATAAATCATTTAATCTGGGTATTTAAATTAAAGAGTAAACTTTCGTTTTGCTCTATATGTTTTGGCCGCTTTAACAGTTTTGCCGAAATCATTTAAAAACAGTCATTTCCTCTAATACCTTACTATGTTTTTTTCCCATTTTGCTCTTCGCCTCTAACTCCATCCAAATTGTATGTTAGCTAAAAAGGTATTTTAGTAACTTCAATTATAAAACTAAGGGTATTACGTAACCAAAATACCATTTCAATTAACAAACAATTTGGATGGAGTTAGAGGCGGGGAGCAAAATGGAAAAAATATAGTAAACAATTAGAGGCGTGTTGCTTGACTTCTTCTCCTGTTTGGGTAAATACTAACCTTCCATATTAAGGGTGATACTGTAATTTGCTACAAGTAATATGATTTAAATCAAATATAATCTTTGTTTATGCCAAATCATTTAAAGTATATTATTCTTAAGCGTATCGAAAATACAATATGTTCTCATGCCATCTTTTGTTTCAGGAATGTCCAAGTTGCATTTCAAGCCGGCTTACAATCCGTACACTGAGCCGAGCATGGAAATATTCGGGTACAATATTGTTATTTTAGTTAACAACTGTAATATGGAGACAATAAATGTAATGTATTTAATTTGATGTGACGGTTATCATGAAGGCTTAAAGAAATGGGTTGAAGTAGGAAATTCTGGAATGTTCAGACCTGAAATATTACTTCCTATGTGCAGCAGTATTCAGTTTATGTGGCAGCGTGTTTATATAGTCCTTCTTGCTAGCTGTTGGATCAGGAATTGCATTTTGACAGGATATACAAGCGATGTTCATAGGGGGTCAAAGTTTGGGCTTCAGCTGTTCAGTATTGTCACTCGGGTTACATCCTTTTGGGTCTCCTGGTGCAATGTCCATCATTTGAGTTGGGTTTTATGTTGACTGGCTTCGGGTTTGTTACATCCCAGGTTTGCTATACCGGATCATCAGTTTTGGTTTGCAGTCCAAAATCCTTATCATGATATATGGGCCTCGGTTTTGGCACCTGTTTCGTACCTTCTAATCACTGATACATCGGATCCCATTTCAACTTTAATTGATTTTGTGTATCCTTCAATTCTTGAAAACTTCAACAATCAAAATTATTTCAGTGAGAGGGCTATACTTGCATCTGGATATATTACATTATTTGTCTCATTGTAGTTTACTAATTTATTATTACTTGAACGGTTATTTAATTCAAACGATTACTTCAATAAATTAAAGTTATTCATTTGTGTTTTAATCCACCCGCGAACCTCGCGGGTTCTTAAACTAGTAACTTAATAAATTGATACGGTCCCACAGTGGCCATCCTTGAACCACGTTAGCCAACCACAACAACGGTGGAAGCTTCTTTTTGGTTTCCTTTGTTAGCGACTTACTTCGTTTAAATATTAACAAATCTTTTAATCTTTTTCTATCGAATAATAATAATTTAAAATTTGCTATATCGATAACTTCTTAACCACACAATATTGTATACACAGAATGCATAACATCATATTAAAGCTTTGTCTAAGATACAACTACAATATATTTTAATGTCAACTAGTTGATTTTACGTCCGCGCGTTGCGGCGGGAACCCAATAACTACAAAAGGCGTGTCAACAACGGCAAGCAGATACCAAATATCAAAAACATAAATAAAAATGACGTGGTAAGGATAGTCACTCCATCCTAAAAAACGATTTTAAATAACCTAATATATAATAGTAGGACCCACACGTTGGAAATTCGGTTGTTTTCAGTTCAGTACGGTGCTAACACGCTAAAATATGGATGAGCTCGGTACCGGTAACGCCACCGAAAGTACTGATCCGGAAAATCATCGAAATTAGGTACCGGCACCGAAAATACTCGGTACAATACGGTATGGTATTTGAAGGTAAAAAACAATAAATACAGGTATGGTGCTAGACTGGTGTCGAACCGAAAGTAACGACTCTGAAAACGCCAAAAGGTGGGTACCAAATTGGTACTGAAAATGATTTGGTATAGTAAATTTGGTACAGATACGATACCGGTTTGATTACAGAATTTGATACGATTTGCTCAATAATATTCTAAATATCCAAGTTAATTTTGCATGCTACAATTCATTAATTATTAAAAAAAAGACAAAAAAGAAAGCAAAATAAGTTGTTGTGTATATAAAACCTCATTTAAACGAAATACAGTTTACTTACTGTGTGTATGAAAAGTAATCTAAACGGTGCTGCTGGTGCTACAGGATTTGATGAGCTCGGTACCAACCGGTACCGAAAATACCGTTACCAAAATCCCCAAAAGTGGGTACCGGTATCGAATATACCTGGTACGGTTCGATACCGGTTGGTACTGGTACGGTACGAACCAGTACCGAAAATACACAAGTCTGATAAATTTGGTACTGATACAAGTACCCAATACCATTTGTTTTTCTAATTTTAATATATATGTTACTGTTCATTCCATTCGAAATTTAATATATAGGTAATATATAGGTAATAGGTAATATGGCCATCCATATACACAGTTATAACCTAGACATCAACTTATACGGTATAAAGGCATTTGCATAATTTAACGATCGTAATAAGAAACAATCAAGTAATATTACACTCCAAAGTTTAAAGGCATTTTGATTATTTGAGAAATATTATAGACACAACATGTGACATTATTTAATTTTATAAATTAAGAGTAATAAGGTAATTTAAATACCATAAGTTACCAACTTATATATGCATCTAGGTGTTGTAACTAAGGGGACTGGGGGTGGGAGACAAGTTCCACGAGTGATGGGAAGTTCCACGAGTGATGGGAACAAACAAACCACCACCATCATGCATTTTATCATGTGAAGAACAATTTTCGTGATTGTTTTCACGAGTGATGGCTTGTGAGTGATGGAACATGTGAGGGGATGTGATGGTTTATTGTTGGGTGTTATGAGTGATGACCATTACCACTAAAAAAAGGTTGTGAGTGATGGAAAAATGGTTGATGACATGGTGGAACTTGATTGGATGTTGTGAGTGATGGAATTTTTGCAAGTGATGCCACCCTCACCCCCCTAATGCTTGGGGAGTCTTTCAAAAAAAAATGGATTTTTTAGTTTTAGTCCAAAAGTATTTGAAAATTTACTTATAACCCAAAACTATTTTAATTTCTACTTTTAACCCAAAACTGTTCATCTTTACAAATTTAACCTCGCAACTTTTTTACTTTCAACTTTAGTCTCATATACATTTCATCTTCGCTATTTTTTCGCTTTACGCTTCGTTCTAAATTTTGCGAGTTAGCACGGCACAACGTGCGTGTGTGGTTCAACGTTTTTATGTTTCGTTCTAAATTTTGTGAGTTAACATGATGCAACGTGCGTGTGTTCAACGTTTTTACGTTGTCTATTTTTTCCCGTTTGACGATTTCGTCAAAATATGCAGGTCCTAGATCGACTTAGTTATTATCTTCTGTGTTTTACGTTACAATCTAATTTCTTAGCATTAACACGCCGCAAATTCAGTGTTGGTGGTCGATCGCGGTGGTGTGACATTGATGCTATTTAGCACTGTTATAGGCCCCCTCCGCAATGCGACAGGTGCTTAATACTAGTTAACTTTAAAAACCAATTTAAAGATAATATAGATTGTAACCGTTTTAGGAGTTATTTTAGGAGATAATACAATCATGATGTTTTAACATCTGGAATAATTGTATTGATATTCAAGTCATGGTGTTTTAACACCATCTGAGGATGATTTGTCTTGCTATTCCAGATGTTAAAACATTATCACTTGAATAACGATAACTTGAATCACAATACAATTTATTTCAGATATTTAAAACACCATGTTTTGAATAACAATACAATTAAAACACACACACCATGGACTAAAAAATTTGATTGAAACATAATTTTTTCTCTTCAAGTATAGCAATATGGTACTCATATTAAAGATAAAAACGCTCGTTATTATGGTGTTTTTTCTAAAAAGTTACGTATAAAAAAGTTATTGGAGTTTAAAAAAGACAGGGAGAACTTGCAAGTGAGTTTCTGAATTTAAAGTACGCATAATTTACTTTTATACCCTTAATCTAAAAAAGTAACTAGTTTAATGGTAAACACTATTTACAATTCCATTAGGCTATGTGGTGTGGTCTGACCCAAACGACCACCACCACCCTCCACGCCAGCGCTATATATATCATCCCACCCTCATCCACCAACCTAATCCACTACCCTATATGGTGTGGACATGACCCTCATTATCGTCCACTATACTCCTCCGCCAATCAAAATCTTCTAATTAATTGAAAGAGGGTCATTGTTGTCATGAATTAAACCAGGCGAACCACCATGGTTTGAGAAGGGGGCAGTGTTCCACGAGAACCATGTCCCACGCGAGAATCTATGATCCAATCCATCACCCTCATACCACATACCCTTATGATCTCAACCATTAGATTCTAGATCCAAGGGTGTAAAACACTTCCAACACAGTATACCCTTTTAGGATAACTCCACCCTATATATATATATATATATATATATATATATATATATATATATATATATATATATATATATGGTAGGGATATGGTAAAAAGTGTCTAAAATGTAAGAAGGGTAAGAAGTGTTTTAAACCATTGGATATTTGATCTAATGGTTGAGATCAATAGGGTATAAAAATGTAAATTGTGTTTTAATTAGAGGGACCTTATGTAAAATTGAAGGGCAATAGTGTCTTTTTCAATGTTTCAAATATGGTAACCGTATTCTACACAACCAAAAACACCTACATTCACTCCTTTTTCCTTAATTATAGGAATTAATTACCAAGATCTAAATCGGAAGCCTCTTTGTTTTATATAAGATTCAATGCGTGGTGTTTTACGTTAAGAAGAACTGTAATCAGATTCATGGCGTAGTGTTTTATCTGGAGACATTGTTCATGGTGTGGTGTTTTATCTGGAGACATTGTTCATGGCGTGGTGTTTTATCTGGAGACATTGTTCATGGCGTGGTGTTTTATCTGGAGACATTGTTCATGGTGTGGTGTTTTATCTGGAGACATTGTTCATGGCGTGGTGTTTTATCTGGAGACATTGTTCATGGTGTGGTGTTTTATCTGGAGACACTGTTCATGGCGTGGTGTTTTAAACATCTGGAGACATTGTTCATAGCATGGTGTTTTAAACATCTGGAGACATTGTTCATAGCGTGGTGTTTTATCTGGAGACATTGTTCATGGTGTGGTGTTTTATCTGGAGACATTATTCATGGCGTGGTGTTTTATCTGGAGACATTGTTCATGGCGTGGTGTTTTGTCTCCAGATAAAACACCATACCATGAACAATGTCTCCAGATAAAACACAACGCCATGAGTCAAGTCATGATGTTTTATCTGGAATCCCAAGCAACCTTCTATGAATATAACACCATACAACTTAATAGAACCCGTTTCATACCAAACATTATATAAAACAAACTTTATCAAATAACTCATGTTTTTTCATGAAAAAAATATAGATGAAATCCATGAAAACACAGTAAGTTTTATTGTATATTTTTCCTCAACGCAATCTGTATATAAACGACACCATACAAACAATTGTTTTATGCAATAAAACACCACACATGAACCTGTATCGCTTTCTTCCATTTGTGATTTTCGTAATGAAAAAATTGCTCCAAAATTGCAGAGAAAAAAAATACTTTTGAACCTGAATTTATGAACGAAGATGATATAATACTAGTTAATGATTAATGATTGATTCTGATGATATAATCTCCTAAATTAACTCCAAAACAGTTACACACAATTAATTGATAAGAAAAGGTAAATTATTAATGTACCCTTTTGAATTAATTAAGAAGAGGGACACTTGTCATTCCAAGATTATTTCTTACACTTCTTACAAAAGTCCCACTTTTTACAGGATCCTCTACCTATATATATATATATATATATATATATATATATATATATATATATATATATATATATATATATATATATATATATATATATATATATATATTACATTTTATTTATAAATTCCTGAAAAGAAATGATTTTCGAAATATATATAATAATTAACTTAAAAACATAATGAATTTCAACAAAATTTACCACTACAAGATGTAAATAAAAATATTTAAAGTAAACCGGCTAATAATTATGGCCCACGTTAAATTGAACACGATAAATTTTTTATAATACAATATAACGGGGAGCCCACTTCAAAATCTTAAATATCTAATAGCGTCGTAAATATCTTGCTACTGTTCTCTAATAGTGTCTTAAATATCTTGCTACTGTTCTAAAAAATCTAAGGGGCTGTTTGGTAGCCTCTGAATGGTCATTAAGAGGCTACCTTTTAATGGAATCATTAAGAATTTTACTAATGAGAAGGTAGAAAAATGTGACATGTGATGATTTACCATTCAGATGTTAACTCTTAACCATTCAGACTTGAGGTTACCACTTATTCATTCAGAAGTTTTAAACCATTAAGAGGTAGAATCTGAATGGTCATTAAGAGGCTACCAAACAGCCCTTAATAGTGTCTAATCCGCCAAAATAACCGGACAAACCGTTGAACACCGGGTGGAAACCGGCTAAATATTGGTCCATATTTAATTGAACAAAATAAATCTTTATTAAATACAATTTAACAAGTAGCCTACTTCAAATGCAATTCTCCCAATATTCTATGCTTATGTGTAAAAGACCAAGATAACGGGGGAAAACCGGATCACATGGTGTAAACCGGCTAAAACTTATGGCCCACGTTTAATTGAACACAAGAGAATTTTATAAGATACATAAACTTTATCAGCGATATGTTTTTTATACTATACGGGTTAAGTTATTCTACAAAAGCTACTAATTGTAAGAATTGTAAGAAAGATTTATAGAGTCACAAGTGTCCAATAAGACTGTAGGTGTGGGGGCGCCACCCCCGCCAGCTAGGACGCTATAAGCGCCCCGGGGCGCTATCCCACCACACCCTGCACGTTAACTTGGGGCGCTATAGAGGGGGCTTTATCATGTTAACGAGCAAGAAAGGCTTTATCAGGTGGGGCCAACATCTCTCAGCCAATCAAATCTATTTTTTTTGTTTAATAGGGGGCTCTATCCACACCCTGCAAATTAAAGGGGGAGGGGGGGCGTGATAAAAACGCATGGCTGACATGGCGCTAACGTGGATCCTAGTTGGCCTGATAAAGCCCCAAGGGGGCTCCAACCACACCCTCTAGCCTAACCTAAAACCTAAACACACTACACCACCATCAAAAACCTAAACACCCACCTAGGGATGAGCATATCGGTATCCGATACCGAACCGATACCGATACCGCCTAATACCGATCCCGAATTTCACCCAAACTAGGTACCGATACCGATACCGAAATATGTCGGTTAGGTATCGGTACGGTACGGTATCGGTATTATACCGTATTTTGAGGGTCGGTATCGGTATAATACCGATACCGTACCGTACCGATACCGAAAACGCCAAAAAGTGGATACCGATCGGGATACCGATCGGGATCGGGATCGGTACGGGATCGGTACGGGATAGGTATGGGATCGGTATTCGGTGGCATATGCTCATCCCTACACCCACCCCACCCCCACCACCCAAAAACCTAAACCCCCTACCAAAAAAACTAAACCCCTCCACCCCCCCCCCAAACCTAACACCCCCCAACCCTAAAAACCTATAAAAACCTAAAAAAACCTAACCCCCCCCCCCATCTCGACAAAAAAAAATAAAATGGGGGGGGGGGTTAGGTTTTTGGGTGGTTGTGGGTGTTTAGGTTCTTTTTTTATGTAGTTGGTTTTTTTTTAAGAAGCCTTTGTACCTTTCTTACAATTAGGAGCCTTTGTATTTGATTCTAATCCTATACTATTATTATATTTATGTTTTATATACTATTTTGTTATATTTATATTTGAGTTATAATCATCACAAGCAGGGGTGTGTATGTATCGGTTTGGTTTGATTTTTACCATTAACCATAACCATAACCGTTAACTTCGGTTATGCAATTTCCTTAACAATAACCATAACCGAACTTCAGTTATGATTAATTGGTTATGGTTTGGTTTTTGATTATTTTCGGTTAAACCCGAACATGGTGCATTGGACCGAAGAGGAAGAAATCGCACTTGTGACATCGATTGTCGATGCACAACGTACTCTACAACGCGGTCAAACCACGTATTGGGGTCGAGCGTTTCAACAATACCAACAACACGTCGACAACACGCGTCACAACTTAAACGCCACAAATGGCGTGAGCTCAATGTAAGACCCAAACTTAAATAACATATATTTTATAAAAATTTCGCATTTATCTTTTCTTAATGCAAATACATAACCACACGCATTTGTAAGTTTAATAAAATTTCATAAGTATACAAAATCATTACTACATGTTAACGATGTTTGGTTTCATAAACTACTAAACAAAACGCGGAAGCTTGATCTTACATTGTGTTCGGTTCTTTACTATGCTTGATCATCATCCGTGACTTCATAACAACCACCTAGATTTCAAAAATCTTCAAGAACGCTAGTTATATGGAGTTTATAACGTATCTAAATAAGCCCGTATGCTAAAACAACAATTTGCCAAACAAAGCCTGCCATAAGCTATGGCTGGGTTGCCGTAACTTACGACCAATCAACAAATGAAAAGAGAAGGTGCGTGTCGTAGGCTACGACAGTGTGCCGTAACCTATGGCCAACCCCAAACACACAGAAAGTGACCGCCGTAAGCTACGGCAGTGTGCCGTAACTTACAGCCAAGCAAAATAAAGACAACATTTCTTGTCGTAACTTAGGCATCACTTGGCACTTGCAATTGATCTTTTCAATACTCCATTTTAGAACTTAGTTTGATGCGTATCTTTGTAAGAAAAGCCTTAAAGCCATGCATCCGTTACTTGGCTCGCACGTTTAAATTTTTTCGACCCATTTCCAATAATCAAGTGCAATGCTTGAGTTATTGCGGTCCTTTTTAGTATCTAAAATCCCTCATATTTATACCCATTACCCGGGCTTAATAATTACGTGTTCCATGCTCCGACTACCCGGTTTGTGAGAACACACATTCGACCTATTAGACGTTCAAGTTCATAAACTTGAATCGTCTACATTTCTTTTATGGAGTTATTCATTTTTCATCTACAACCCATTTACCCGGGTTCGTCACTTCGTGCTCCACGCTCCCATTATCGGTTTGTGTTTACACCTAGCTTCACCAATTACCCGGGTTCATTGAAAATCATTTTTTACGCTCCCGTTACCCGGTTTGCGTCCTATGTTATTTTGACCCGTTTGGTTTGTTCGTGTGAATTCTATCACTTATGAACAAACCGAACTTCATCGATATCACATTCTCAACTATATTATCAAACAAATCACACTACTTAAACAAGGAATAACTACGAAACGTATAGTCACGTACCTTAAAGATTTTCCTTCAATCGTATGTTCACCCCGGCTTGACTTCCCGAAGCTTCACTCGAGTTGCCTATCATGTACAACCCGGCTGGACTAGGTGATCAATATTCTCATGCACGAGATTTCAACCCAGTTTTGCCTTTCAATTTGCAGAAATTGATGGATTAGGTTATGGAGGAACTTCTCCTCGACCACCAACACACACTTACGCGTGTTTTTTTTTTAATTTTTTCTTTTTAATATCTTTGAACTCTAATTGACGATTTTAGTCCCTAAACTTTAATTTCATTCATAAAGTCACCGTTCATTGTTTTATTTTAAATAACATGTTCCTAACTAGGTAAAATGTTCCTACCTATTATACTTGTGAACTTTTATTTTATATATATAGGGGCTGGTTAACGTACAAATGCGCTTATCGTACATTACGTACGCTACAATCTCAGCCGTCAGATCATCTTCCCGCATTGAAAATCGCATGTTGTTTTTTTGTAACAATTTCGCATGTTGGTTTTTTAACATGCGATTTCTTCAAAATTATCACATGCGAAATTGTTACAAAAACCAACATGCTATTTCATCAAAATTATCACATGCGAATTTGTTAAAAAACAACCTTCTATTTCATCAAAATTATCACATGCGAAATTGAATTAACACATGCGAAATTGTTACAAAAAAACACCTGCTATTTCATCAAATTTATCACATGCGAAATTATTACAAAAAAAACAACAACATGCGATTTTCATTGCGGGAAGATGATCTGACGGCTGAGATTGTAGCGTACGTAATGTACGATAAGGGAATTTGTATAGTACCTTTTACATATATATATATATATATATATATATAGGGTAGTGTTATTGTAAAAAAGTGTGTTTTGTGAGAAGTGTAGGAAGGAATCTACACCCTTTAATCTATAATCTAATGGTTGAGATTATAATGGCAAAATTGTAAATAATGTTTACCATTAAATAATTAATTTTCTAAATTAAGGATATAAAGGTAAATTTAACATTTTTAAATTCAAAATCCCACATGCAATGCACATGCAAGTTTCCCCCATCTTTTTTAAATGTCAATACCTTTTTATATGTATTTTTTTAAAAAAAAATAAACCATAATAACGAGTGTTTTTTTATCTTTAATATGAGTACCATATTCAATACTTATATAGGGAAAAAATTACGTTTCGATTGGATGTTTTAGTCCATGGTGTTTTATCTATGTTGTTTCAGTTGTATAGTGATTCAATGCGTTGTGTTTTACAGTAAAACACCATGAACGTATATAAGATACCATAACATTACAAATACCATTGAACTCAGCAAACTACTTACACAAAAACACCATGAACGTATATAAGACACCATAGTATTGCAAATACCATTGAATTCAGCAAACTACCATTTTCTTACACAGAAACACCATGAAACTAAAATAAAACACCATAAAAAACAAGACACCATACAAGTATACAAAGACACCATTCCATTAGCAATAAAAATTATCATTATATTCAACGAGCTAACTTTTTCCTTTTACAAGACACTATAATCTGTTTTGAATTACTAAAATAAAACACCATAGGAAACAAGATTGAAAGATTGAATGTAAATGGTACTTGCAATGTTAAGGTGTCTTATATACGTTCATGGTGTTTTACTATAAAACACGACGCCTTGAATCATTATACAATAAAACAACATAGACAAAACACCATGGACTAAAACATCTCATCGAAATGTGATTTTTTCTTTATATAAGTGAAGGGGTATGGTCCCAAAAACCTCGCACAAGCACATTGGACCATACCACAACTTCACCACAATAAATTCTCTTTAAGAAACCCTACGCGGCTGCGCACCAGTTCTAAAGGAGAACTTAAAAGAAAACAATCTTCAACATCCGCGCGCCAAGATGGAATTAACACATCCTTGCGCAAGTTCATATGTCAGGATAGTTAATAACATCTCCGCGCAGATATCACCCAGACTTGAACAGAAAGTGACCTTTCTGTCGCAACAGAATTTGCATGAGGCAGTGCCACATAGGATTACAGCTGTAAACCTTATAGAAGGCCCTATCATGCACAACCATTCAGTTATAACCGAATGGCCACGTGGCATCATCCTGAGCACCCCTCAAGGTCACGATGATGGCACTAAATTGAAGAAGGATCCACGTTCACCCACTTTCCACGTAACATCTCCCCAACCATTGACCATGCCCACGATCCGTGTGCATAGGCATCAAGATGAGGATTAACGGCAGAAGAAATAACCGCTTACGGAAAATGCTTTCCGTTATCTCTCCCGTGAACAAACTTTCCCGCCCAAACTCGGTTATAAATAAGGACAATACAGGTACAATCTCTCAAGTTACTCTCACTTCACTATCACTATTACTTCTTCTTCATTGAAACCTATACTTATTCTCACGCTGGAGGGTGATCTTGGAGAGAACCCCCATTCTCCCCATGGCGAGTCTAACGACTGTTCGTTTTGCAGTTATCATTCGAAGAAGGAGATTAGCCAAACCAGAATCAAACAAGAGGACTCACCTTTTTATGCAGAACTAAACCCCTGGTCCGACTGATTCCGGTAATTTGAACCAGTGTTTCTTCAATAAGTATAGCGATATGGTACTCATATTAAAGATAAAAAATACTCGTTATTATGGTGTAATTTAAAAAAAAAAGTTACGTATAAAAAGTTATTGACGTTTAAAAAAGACGGTGGGAACTTGCATGTGCATTGCCCTTATCCTAATAAATTAAATAATGACATGTGTCCTCATTATATTATTTCTTATCCTTCTCACAAATTTCATCTATTTTACAGGATCCTAAACACACACACACACACACACACACATATATATATATATATATGAATTAAATTTTAATACTTTTGGGGTGTTACAAGTTCACCACCCCTTAAAAAGGGTTTCGTCCTCGAAACGTGTATACGTACCAAAAAGAGAAGGATACCGTCTCCTCATTTCTTCCTCGGACTCCCAAGTGGTGTCTGATCGCTTACGGTGTTCCCATTTGATCTTCACTTGGTTAATTTCTTTGTTCCTTAATCCCTTGACCTTTCGGTCAAGGATTTCGATAGGCTTAACACATAATTAAGTTTGTCGTCCAGTTCTATGTCATCATAAGGAACATAGGCCGTTTCATCGGCCAAACACTTTCGGAGATGTGAGACGTGGAACGTGTTGTGTATTCCACTCAGTTCTTTCGGTAGTTCCAGTCGATAAGCCACTTTGCCCACTCGATCGATAATCCTGAAAGGCCCAATAAATCGCGGTCTCAACTTTCCTCTCTTTCTAAATCGAATGATCGCTTTCCACGGAGATACTTTAAGCATTATCCTATCACCAATTTGAAACTAGATAGGCCTTCGCCTTTTATCCGCATAAGACTTTTGCCGATCTTGGGCCGCCTTCAAATGAGTCCGGACTGTGTCAATCTTTTCATTTGTGGCACTAACCACATCCTTGTGGGAGAGTTCACGAGGGCCCACTTCACCCCAACATATCGAGGTTCGACATTTTCGACCATAGAGCATTTCATACAGGGATTTACTAATACTTGAATGGTAACTGTTGTTGTATGAAAATTCGACTAACGGTAGAAAAGCATCCCAACTACCGCCAAAATCTATTATACATGCCGGAAGCATATCTTCTAACATCTAAATCGTTCGTTCACTTTGCCCATCCGTCTACAGGTGATAGGCCGTACTAATTAATAACTTTGTACCCATCTGTTCTTGAAATTCCTGCTAAAATTTTTAAGTGAACCGTGTATCTCTATCGGACACGATTGATACCGGCATTCCATGGCGCGCTATAATCTCGTCCGTATACACCTCCAACATCTTTTCGGAAGTATAAGTTTCACGGATAGGAATAAAATGAGCACTTTTCGTCAATCTATCAACAATTACCCATATGGCATCAAATCCTCGAGCCGTCCTCGGTAACTTGGTTAATAGATCCATAGTGATATGTTCCCATTTCCAAACCGATATATCTAGTGGTTGGAGCTTGCCATAAGGCTTTTGATGCTCCGCTTTGACTTGTAAACAAGTCATACACTTCTCCACATATTTAGCCACATCTCTTTTCATTCCCGGCCACCAATAATTCTGTTTCAAATCTCGATACATTTTGGTCGCTCCCAGGTGAATTGAATAACGCGACTTATGAGCCTCGTCGAGTAGGAGATCCTTAACACTGCATGTGTTTGGGACCCAAATCCTACTAAACCAGGATTTTAACCCGTTGTTGTCTTCCACAATATCTTTCACTAAACCCTTCACACGTTCTTTTCTCCAGTTTTCTTCTTTTACTGCTTCGATCTAGGCTTCTCGAATTCGTTCAAGTAAACCTAAAGTTATTACCAATTGCATTGACGTACTCAGATAGGAGCGCATCCTTCCTTTCGGCTAAGGCCATCCACCACTACGTTGGCCTTTCCAGGGTGATAATGGATTTCGCAATCATAGTCTTTTACCATTTCTAGCCAACGCCTTTGTCTCATATTTAACTCCTTTCGGTCAAAGAAGTGCTTTAAACTTTTATGGTCGGTGAAACTAGTACACTTCACCCCATACAATAATGCCTCCAAATTTTCAAGGCAAATATCACGGCCGCCAACTCAAGGTTATGAGTCGGGTATTTTGTCTCGTGTTGCTTCAGTTGTCTTCAGGCATAAGCGATTACCCTGCCTCTTTGCATGAGTACACATCTGAGACCTAGATGTAACGCATCTGAATATACCACCATGTCATTGGTGCCATCCGGTAAAGTTAATACTAGTACACGCGTTAGCTTTTCTTTAAGCGTTTGAAACGCTTTTTCTTGATCATCTTTCCAAACGAATTTCTCATTCTTGCGGGTTAACTTGGTCAAAGGTGACGCGACTTTGGAGAAATCTTGAATGAATCTCTTATAGTATCCTGCTAGCCCTAGGAAACTTCTAATCTCCAACGGATTCTTTGGAGTGTTCCACCTTGACACAACTTCAATCTTGGACGGATCCATTAATATTCCCTCGGCACTTATGATGTGCCCAAGGAATTGTACTTCTCGAAGCCAAAAGGCGCATTTCGAGAACTTAGCATAAAGCCTTTCCCGTCTCAATGTCTTTAATACTTCTCGCAAATGACAAGCGTGATCAGCCTTGCTTTTCGAGTAAACAAGGATGTCGTAGATAAATACTATCACCGACATATCCAGCATTGGCTTGCAAACCCGGTTCATGAGATTCATAAAAGCCGCGGGTGCATTCGTTAGCCCGAAGGACATCACGAGAAATTCGTAATGTCCGTATCGCGTACGGAATGCTGTTTTCAGCACATCTTCTTCTTTTACCCTCAGCTGATGATAACCTGACCTCAAGTCGATTTTTAAAAACCAACTCGCACCTTGTAACCGGTCGAATAAGTCATCGATTCTCGGAAGTGTATATTTATTCTTTACCGTGAGCTTGTTTAGCTCGCGGTAGTCAATGCACATTTACATACTTCCATCCTTCTTTTTTACGAACAACACCGGTGCTCCCCATAGGGAGACACTTGGTCGAATGAATCCTTTGTCGAGCAAGTCTTTCAACTGAGACATTAATTCTTGGAGTTCTGATGGTGCTAGCCTATACGGTGCCTTAGCAACCGGTTTCGCACCTGGAACTAACTCGATTCCAAACTCCACTTTGCGCTCAGGTGGTATTCCCGGCAAGTCTTCCGGGAATACGTCTTCGAATTCTCGCACAATAGGTACGTCTTCAATTTTTTGCGACTCCTTTTCCAAGTCAAGTACATAAGTTAGATAAGCCTTGCACCCATGCTGAATGAGCCTGCTAGCCTCTAACATTGAGCACACTATGGGGTTACAACTCTTTTCCCCATAAATAATAACTTGTTTTCCGCTCGGGGAAGTTAGTTGTATCTCCTTACGGTAACAAATCACATTGGCATGGTGGCGAGATAGCCAATCCATCCAATCACCACTTGGAATTCCCATATTGCCATAGGTATCAAATCAACTGGGTAATCCTCCCCTTCAATATTTAGTTTGCAATCTCGACACACATCACAAACAATAAAATTTTTATTATTATCTACCTATACTTATAGGGGCATAGGTAATTTTGTTAACATAAACGAAGGATGTTGAATAAATCTTTGTGAAATAAAAGATTTATTCGCACCCGTATCAAATAAAGTTCGTGAGGGAATAGAATTTACGGTAAATGTAGTTGTAACCACATCAGGTTCCATCTTTGCTACTGCAGCAGTGATGTGAAAGGATCTTGCCTTTGACTTTGGGGTTTCAGTCTTTGAGTCGACCCCATCTTTCTTTCCTGTTAACTCTAGGCACTTAGATTTCTTGTGACCCGGTTGATAGCACTTATAACATACCGACATCTTGCCGGGCCAGTTTGAAACCCCATGCCCCGTTTTCCCGCATGTGATGCATGGTTTGTTTTTATAATAACATTAGCCCTGATGAGCGCATTCACAAATTTGGCAACTCGGGGACCCTCCTTTTACATTTCCTTTCTTTGAAGGCTCAGTTACCTTCGGCTTCTTTATGTGGCTTGGGTTTGCGTCCAACCCCCTATTTTCTCCTCTTTCAATTTGCTTTTTCAACTCAATCTCGCGCTCCTGCGCAAAATCAATGATTTCTGTGAGGTTTCCATAATTTGAGGGAGTCATGAACTCCCTATATTCGGCTCTAAGCATGTTATGATAGTAATATATCTTTTGCTCTTCGGTTTTGACCAATTCGTCATAGAATTTCAGTTTGTCGAAGAAAGTCCCCGTGATCTGATCCGTGGTCTCCCCCTTTTGTCTTAGCTGCATGAACTCTTCTTTTATCTTGTTTACCATCGCCTTAGGACTATGGTGTTTCAGAAATGAGACTTTAAAGTCCTCCCAAGTCATGCCTCTCACGGCCTCAACCCCTTTTTCATTTCTTATGTTGTCCTACCAATCCTTCGCTTGGGCTCTTAATTGTCCGGTCCCGTATGCTACAAAGTCATTCGGATCCCAATGTGTTCTTTCGAACACTCCTTCAATATCGCTTATCCATCTCTGACAAGGGATTGGATCCACCTCCCCATTGTATATTGTCGGCTTACATGCTATAAATTTATCGTAGGGACAACCTTTCTTTTCCTTGATCTTACCTCTTTCATGGGTAAGGTCCTCTTCCAATTCGTTTATTATCTTCTCAACTGTCGTGAGTATTGTCGTTTGTAGCCTTTCCATGAATCCCGGTAGGCTAGCTTTAAAGGCTTTTCCGACTTCCTCAGAAATCTTTTCTCGTATCTCCTTAGTCATGAGGGATACCGTATCCTTGTCAGTTCCTCCCGACATCTCTTAACTGAAATGTTAAAAACAATTTGGTAAACAATTCGTTTAATCATTCCCATATCTTTATATGGGAATTTATACTCAATACTTAATATTACACATGATGTGTCATTCTTATTTGGTTTTGGCTAAGCATACATCTCACCTTAACCATTTATGTTTGAGCATATCCCGGGTTCGAGTGTATAAATACACCCCTCCTATGCACTTTTAATCCTTTTCTTCACTAGTATATTCTATTGAAATTTATTTCATAACTATTTCTTACCGGATGTCTCGATCAAGCCTTGAAACGAACACATTTAATCTTTAACCTTGAGCTCTGATTACCAACTTGTAAGACCCAAACTTAAATAACATAAATCTTATAAAAATTTCGCATTTATCTGTTCATAATGCAAATACATAAACTATACTCATTTGTAAGTTTAATAAAATTTCATAAGTATTCAAAATCATTACTACATGTTAACGATGTTTGGTTTCATAAACGACTAAACAAAACGCGGAAGCTTGATCTTAGATTGTGTTCGGTTCTTCACTATGCTTGATCATCATCCGTGACTTCATAACAACCACCTAGATTTCAAAAATATTCAAGAACGTTAGTTATATGGAGTTTATAACATATCTAAATAAGCCTGTATTCCCAAACAACAATTTGTCAAACAAAGCCCACCGTAAGCTACAGTTGGGTTGCCGTAACTTACGGTCAATCAACAAATGAAAAGAGCTGGTGCCTGCCGTAGGTTACGGCAGTGTGCCGTAACCTACGCCTAACCCCAAACAAACAGAAAGTGACTGCCGCAAGCTACGACAGTGTGCCGTAACTTACAGCTAAGCAAAATAAAGACAACATTTGTTGTCGTAACTTAGGCATCACTTGGCACTTGCAATTGATCTTTTCAACTCTTTTCAATACACCATTTCAGAACTTAGTTTGATGCGTATCTTTATAAGAAAAGCCTTAAAGTCGTGCATCCATTACTTGGCTCGCACGTTTAAATTATTCGACCATTTCCAATAATCAAGTGCAATGCTTGAGTTATTGCGGTCCTTTTTAGTATCTAAAATCCCTCATATTTATACCCATTACCCGGTCTTAATAATTACATGTTCCACGCTCCCACTACCCGGTTTGCGAGAGCACATATTCGACCCATTAGACGTTCAAGTTCATAAACTTGATTCATCTACATTTCTTTTATGGAATTATTCTTTTTTCATCTACAACCCATTTACCCGGGTTCGTCACTTCGTGATCCACGTTCCCATTATCGGTTTGTGTTTACACCTAGCTTCACCCATTACCCGGGTTCATTGAAAATCAATATTTTACGCTCCCGTTACCCGGTTTATGTCCTATCTTATTTTGACCCGTTTGGTTTGTTCGTGCGAATTCCATCACTTATGAACAAACCGAACTTCATGGATATCACATTCTCAACTATATTATCAAACAAATCACACTATTTAAACAAGGAGTAACTATGAAACGTATAGTCACGTACCTTAAAGCTTTTCCTTCAATCGTACGTTCACACCGGCTTGACTTCCCGAAGCTTCACACGAGTTTCCTGTCATGTACAACTCGTCTAATTGTTAAATTGACATTTAATTGACACTTTCATAACATATGCTACTAATCATTCCAAGGGATTTCCTCCAATTTTCTTTACTATAAAATTCAATATTTTAGTTTCATTTAGACATTTGATCAAACACCTCATGGGCAAGATTTTTAATTACTTTATACTAACTCAATTAGGGAATCTCCAACCATGAGATTTTCAATTTGTTAAGTAGGTTTCTTCATCATAATCAAATTAGCACCATAACTTCAATTTATCAAGCATTGACATAAAATTTAACTATCTAGATTTATTGGTTCTAACTTTTCATCAAAACCCACTTCTGAAACACATGGATGCTTAACCAAACACATTGTTCATGTTAAATTTCTTCTCAATTTTTATGAAGTTTCATGATTCTAAGCAATCATATAACATCAATTTTACCATAACACAACAATCCATCCAAGAATCGAAATACAAGAAGTTCATCAAAATTTCTCTACTTCATCAAACAAGAAATTTGACATACCTTGTGGTCTCCTGGACTAGGTGATCAATATTTCGAATCATGCACGATATTTCAACCCGATTTTGCCTTTCAATTTGCAGAAATGGATGGATTAGGTTATGGGGGAGCTTCTCCCTCTCTTTCACTACTCTGGTCGACCACCCACACACGCTTATGTGTGTTTTGTTTTTAATTTTTTTCTTTTTAATATTTTAGAACTTTAATTGACCATTTTAGTCCGTTAACTTGAATTTCATTCAAAAGGTCACCATTCATTGTTTTATTTTTAATAACATGTTACTAACTAGGTTAAATGTTCCTAGTTATTATACTTATGAACTGGGTTATATATATGTATATATATATATATATATAGAAAAAGTATAGCGTACATTACGGCTTAACGTACGATAACGTGCATTATTTGTTCTATAACATGCGTGATTAATGTTTTCAATATGCGTGATTATTGTGTTTCAACATGCGTGATTTTGGATTTTTGAGTTATAACGTGAGTGATTTTAAAATGAACGTGCGTAATCACCTGTCGTACGTGATGTACGTTAAGCCGTAATGTACGTTAACCTTCCTCTCTCTCTCTCTCTCTCTCTCTATATATATATATATATATATATATATATATATATATATTTGAATTAAATTTTAATACTTTTGGGGTATTACACTCAAACCGAAGTTGGATCGCTTTACAGTTTGCTTCGACCGTGTCCCTGCGGGCGACTTGACCCACGACGATCGAGTCGAAATCGCGAAGATCGAGTACAGGCGCGATGGGAATACGGATTTTAAGTGAGTTCCCACTTTAATATTTATCATACTCTGTAGTTTTTTTTATTTTTTTAGGATTTAATAAGTAGTTTTTTTATTTATTAGGATTTAATAAGTAGGTTTTTTTTATTTTTAGGATTTAATAAGTCGTTTTTTTAGTTTTTATGAAATAAAAAAGAAAAAAGAAACAAAAATCCACATCATCACGGTTATCTATGAAATAGATGAGAAAACCCTTAATTTTAATGAAAAATGAATATTGATTGTTGAGTGGCCTGATTGGAACACATTTGAAACTTGAGTGACCTAATTGGAACATTTTAAAAACTTGGTTACTATTCTACAAAGTTACCCTTAAAATAAAGGGCATCTACATCAAGATTATTTTCTTACTAACATACTTTTATATTAGTAAAAGATGTCTACGTGATTAACGTAAAATAAAAATCCATTATATAAACTTATAATTACATGTTCGGTTCGGTTAAGGTTATATTGGTTAACCAAAGTTTCATAATCGTAACCATAACCGGTTAGTTGGTTATACAAAGTTTCAGAACTATTGCTTATGTCGGTTATCGGTTAATAGCGGTTCGATTATATCAATTATGGTTCAGTTATCGGTTGTGACGATTATTTTGCTCACCCCTCACAAGAATTTTTAGTGATCTCAGCACTAGTTGTTTTACATCAATTTTTTATATATAAAATTAATAACCATTTAGTCTTCCATTTGCAAATATTTGAAATTGTCTCACTTTTGTAACGGATAATCATTACATCAGGTTATGAGTTTATTAACATTCTATTATTATCCTTTTGTAAGATCGCTAGCAAAAAAACTGTCCGCTTGCTTGTCAAAAAGTTCTTAGTAGCAAATTAGCAATACCCCCTTCTTCATCATCATCATGTAGCATCCGGATCAAGGAGAACCCTTTACAATAAAATATTTATATCCCTTGTCACAAACCGTTTATGTAGCTTACAAAATGTACTTAAAAGAAAACACTATAGAATCAACAAATACTACCATTTAAACACACTTATAGATAAATGTGTTAAGAAATTAGTGTTGATACTTTAATTATGGTTTTTTTGCTTTCCATTGTGCCGGAGATAAGAGTGTAAACAAAAGATTTTTGCTCGAAAGAACACGGGCTCTGATACCACGTACTATGTTGGGTATCAAGATTGAACGTAGCGGATTACCCTATGAAAAACAAAAAGCTAGAATAAAAAAGAAAGTGACAAAAACAATTTGGAATGTAGGAGCAGGATCAAATACAAACCATATTTCGTATACAAACTGTAAGAACCATTTAAAAAGTGTCATGTGACATCCAACCAATTATAGAGAAGTGGTAAAATGATAACCTAAATAATATCAATTATCTTGAATTCATTAACAAACAATTAATTTTTTATTTGGATATTTCTTTTGTTTTCAATATGCTCATAAAGAAAAGTGCTGATATCATTTCACATAGGTGCTAAAATCAATTATCTTGATTAATTTTCATGTGCTAATATAATTCAAAGAGTTAATTACTGTTTTCGTCCCTGTGGTTTGTCAAAAATCACTATTTCAGTTCATTAGTTTAAAAATTGCAATTTCAGTCCCTGTGGTTTCACTTTCGTAACCATTTTAGTCCACCTCGTAACCATTTCAGTCCATGTACTTAAAAGAATAATGGATTGAAATGGTTACAAAAGTGAAACCACAGGGACTGAAATGGTTACGAAAGTGAAAGCTCAGGGACTGAAATCGCAATTTTTAAACTAATGGACTGAAATAGTGATTTTTGACAAACCATATAGACGAAAAAAGTAATTAACTCTAGTTCAAAAATGCTACTTTATGTATGTATTGTTTTGGTATGTGCTAATTTAACCTTTTTTAAGTGCTAGGATCTGTTCTTACGGTTTGTAGGATAAATATGGTTTGTACCGGAACGAACACCCTGGAATCTAAAACAAGAATGAAAGTTTGAGAGCACAAAGAAGTTTTGGATCGATATATATATATATATATGAGACAGACCTTACCTAATGTGGCCGATAATTAACACATAACACATAGTATATACATAATAATATTAATGTTTTACACATATAAGTATTCGCAAGGATAACACCATCAACATGATCAAAAGGATTAAAGAATTTGTAAAGCATGGATAATTTTAGTGTTTTTTTTATTATGACTGATGATGTTTTGCCGACTTTCTTCATCACATAAACCACACACAGTCGTTGAGGTTTTAAAACAAAGTTTATTAATGGGTACATTCATTCTCCTTTCTCAGTTTAAATACAATCCTTGAACATCACCTCCTCGGAAAACATAACATGGAGAAGAGAGAAGATATCTCAAGCATTCTTACCACACCATTTGGATTGGCGCTTCCCATTTCCCTGCGACGACAACACCCCGATAATGGAATCCGTGCCAAGTAAACCCTCAATTACGTTTTTTACGCTTTCCTTCTGAAGATTTGGTTTAATAACATCTTTTTTTTTTCTATAGGTCTTTAGCAGCTCTCAACCCAAACCTGCAACTAGCACCGCAGGGAGATGAAGAAGCCGCCATTCAGGTAGAAATTGAAGAAGATGGCTCCACCGGTTCACCTCCTACCGAGTAAGTTTGAATAGCTTCATGTTTGAGAAACATAAAAAAGAAGCTCTGTTTTTATTTTTTTTAACCTTTGGGCCCTGATGCTTTAAGAATCGGTGACGGAGATTCTTTTTATGATTATTGGATTCCCAGTGTTGCTTTTGAAGGTTTAAATCAACTAATAGGGAGAACCAGTTTGATTAGGTTTAAATATTGCCAGATTGGTTGATATTTGAATGTTTCGTTTTCACCATGTGTTTTTAATTAATCAAGTTAAGTAAATTTGTCAGAATTCTCCTCACCGGAAACATCCCAGATGATTCAGCTACAGGGATTCCCAACATGATTCAGTAAGTTTCTTACCACTTTTTTGGTTTCATCTTGGTTTTTGGGATGTTCAAGTTCAAATGGAGGGTGATTTGTGTTTTATTCAAAGATTTGATTTATTCGTTCTAGTTACGCCAACTAATTAACATGTGTGTCCCTTTTTTTTTTGGGTGTACTTATTGGCACACCCATTTGCCTATCTACACACCTTAAAAGGTGTTTTTTGTTCTTATATGCACACCCTGCAGTGTCGAACTGTAGCCAAAACGCGACGTTTTGGTCCAGTTAACCAGAAAAAGACTGACGGGTTTCTGACGGGTCTGTTGACCGGACCAAAACGTCGAGCTTTGGCCGCGTTTTGGTCCTGTCAACCAGACAAAAGACTGACACCCGGTCTGGTTGCAGGACCAAAACGCGGCCAAAGCTCGGTGTTTTGGTCCGGTCAACAGACCCGTCAGACACCCGCCAGTCTTTATCTGGTTAACCGGACCAAAACGCCATGTTTTGGTCATAGTTCGACACTGCAGGGTGTGCATATAAGAACAAAAACCAACTTTTTGGGGTGACTATCTACACACCAAGTGTGTAGATAGTTTGGGCCTTTTTAAAACAAATATTTACATTTACATTGGAGACGTATGTATAAATATGAATACATTTTTTTTAACGGTTAACAGAATCAATCCCGAGCACCCACTGAACAAACGGGGTACTCCAAGAGTAACTCGAGTCCACCATCAAATCCGGGGAAAACCGGTGACCCACCCGCCTGTAGGCACGATGGTAAAATTACCGGTAAAACCCGTTTGGCTCAAGAATCCAACCCAGGTTTCCCTGGGTCTCCTATCATTGCCCACCAGTGCCTCACTCTGCACCAAGTGAGTGCTGAACCTGCATCTCTCAAGAGAAATGCAAGCTTCCCACCACTTGATCTAGAGATCATTGGAATAAATATAAATACCTTAGGTGTAATATTTTGCTAGTCGCTTTTGTTGTGATTTTTTACGCTGATTGTTGCAAGTGTTTTAAACTATTTTAAGAGATTATACCTTAAAGGAAACTTGATGTATGTATTAAAGTATTACGTAAGTGATATTGTTTTTATTTGTTGTTACAGTTTATTGATGTATTCTTAAGACAGGATTTATGATAAGCATGAAAGAGGTTTAGTGGTGGTTGGATTTGAAAATGATTTTAGATTACTTGGTGTGGAGAAGGCAAATCCTTGAAGGATGACTCTTTACGTCATCGCCTCGTCAACATCTAAGGAGGATGCCTCTCCAAGGATTAACTAAGGGAAATGAAGGATGAGCCTCCCCTCATTTATTATTATTTTTTTTAAATTCAACATGTTTCTTAACATTTTAATAAGTTATAAAATAAAATCATTAATATTAAAAAACAAACATTACATAACATAAAAAAACATAACTTAAAAAAAATATAACTTCAAAAAAAATACTAGATTGGTAAAATTAACAATCCTAAGAATTCCATTTTTAGCGATTTTTTCTTTCATTCTACACAAAACTGGACGGTCTTCTTCCTGATACGAGTTGATATCGGCTGTCATTATCACTCATTCCTTTAGTTCTACCGCTTCTTGCTTCAACCGAGCCCGTTCGTCCACTTCACGTTGCTTCGCTTGTACCTTTTGGGTTGTGATCTCGGTGTATGATTTCAACTTGGCCATCAAGTCGTCCATTTTTAAATCGCACCCGTGTGGCTTTTTTTTTTTTTTTTTTTTTTTTTTTTTTTGCAAATGCTGCCTTTTTGGCTTTGTCCCTACCCGGTGTGCCTCCTCTCGAACTACGTGCTCTTCATCATCAAATTCCGGCTCGTCATTTATATTTATTTGGCATCGTGCGTCCGAGCCCCTTGCACTATAACTTCCGGTCTCCATGGTTTTTGTTCGTTTAGCGCTTGCAACCTCGTTTGGAACCGGCGTCCACTTCTTATTGGTTCGCATAACCTCCCATGCCCGGACGTGTGGGAAAACGATTCGATGCTCATCTTTGTATCTACGCATCGCCTATTTAAAAACATATTCGTCACTCCACCCACTAGGACGATTAACATATAAATTATCATACATCCTAGCAAATCGGTTCACGACCGGATGCATCTTTCGCCACTTCGAAGCGACGGAATCTAGACCGCGATACGGACCTTGTTCCATAATCGCAAGGAACTTTGATGATATTTCTTTCCCAAAAACCACCGTTGGTTTGGTTGTTACCTATATTTTCATAATGTAACAAAAGCTATATATTAAAAAAGGTAAATCTTATATATTTTTTGCATAAAATTTATATATTTTTACATACCAACAATGAGGCATTTTGACGTGCTAATCCACGCCTTAGCTAGCGTCTCCTCCTCGATCTTTGACCAAGGATGTGACCTGGCTCCCGAAGGTTGATCACCGGTTAGACGCGCCACTTGCTTCCTTTTTTTTCCGTTTCGAGGTTTGGGGTTGCGTCTCCTGAACACAATCTTCAACTTCATCTTCTACGGGTTGAGACGACTCTATCGGTGGTGGTGAAGGTTGTGGTTGCGATTGAAATTGTGAGTTGAACGGGTTTCGGATTAGCATTTATTGCAAGGATTGCATTTGTTGCATGGATTGCATTTGGCTCATTTGAGAGAAAGCGTTGGGGGTTTGTTGGAAACCCGAGAAAGAAAATTACGATGCCGACCAACTCGGATCCATCGTAGGATAGTATCCAGGTACCGAGAAAACGTTTGGTATTGGGTTTGTGTTCGCGTTTGGGTTCGGATTCGGGTTGTTTGGATTGTATGGATCCATGGTAAAACTTATAAAAAAATGAAGAATTTTATGAAGTTGAGAGAGAGTTTGGGTTGAAATGGTTAAAAAATAGGGTGAAAGATATGTATTTAAAGATAAAATAATTATTTTTTTTTTAAATATAGCCGTTTGCATTAATTTCGAAATTTATTTATTTATTTTTTTTAAAGTAGCCGTTAAACGGCATCTTTTTGCTGAGGTGGCAGCCCAGCTGAAACGGCTTGCACAAAACGGAGACGACGTCGACGGACCAGGGGAAAAGGTGTTTCGCCCCGGCGCTGCTCCACGACGCACCGAGGACGTCCCTCATACCGAGTGGCCTTAGAAAAGTTGGTAGGAAGGGTTGGGGGTCTTGTTTGCTTTGATTACGTTCTTTTATACAATGGTCCTATATATAGGGATGTGTTAAAATGAGAACCACCTTAGTTGTGAGAACTAGGTCATTCAAAAGGTTTTTTTTGAAAAAAAGAATTTCTCAAAAGTTATAAAAAATCACTTGTTTCAGAAAAAAAAATTTAAAAATGTCGCATACCCACATTTACATGAGGCGTAAAAAATATTTATCTTCGTACAAAATTAAACCAGCGCGTAAAAAAACTTGCACCAGTCAAAACTACCGACTCAACAACTTTTTTTTACTTTTTTTATAGATGTGTTTATAATATTTTTTATCTACGTTTGTGAAAAAAAATTTAGCTCAACTCGCGCGGAAAGAAAAAGTTCTCACGGTTCTCACAACTCGTTGTGGTTCTCATTTGAACCGAGCCCTATATAGGGTGGGTTTCTAGAATGAACAATCCCCTTATAGTGAACACTAGTGAACAACCCTCTTTATAGTGAACACTAGTGAACTAATCATACCCCTTGATTATCAATACACAAGTGTAAATCAATGGCTAGGATTTGTTGATAAAGATTGACTAGTGTATTTTACGATTTGATGATATAAATCAATGGTCAAAATTTGTTCACTTAGTTTACAAATACACTAGTGTTCACTCTAGAATCTCACCCTATATATATATATATATATATATATATATATATATATATATATATATATATTGTCTTTTTTTTAGATGTGTTTTGGTTTGGAGTCTCGAGTATTTGAGACATTAAGTTTTAAAACCTTTGAACATTAAAATATCATATTGTCAAGTGATATTTGAATTCTCGTGATATTCTTTTAGTAGCTATATATATTCTGATGATAATTCGTTAAAAAACATTTATTTGTGTTTTACATCTATATCCGAAATTGAACACAACCCGACTAACTAACCTGAACCTGACAAGCCCAAACTTTAAACGGGTTGGTTATTGGGTTATTTTTTTCTCAGCAATAAACACGAACAACCCGACCCAAGAAACCCAAAACCCAAAAACACCCCTATTTACAAGTGCATCTCCTCCTCTGCATAAACTATACAAAACAAGCTTATAATAAATGGAATTCTTTTGGGATGGATCATAACAATGAATCTTTTGAGCAACAATACATATTTGTTTAAGTATGAGAACAAGAAAAAATGTTTATATATAGACTTGTCTTTCCTTTTATTACCTCACATGCAGAGCTAGAGGCCTGGACTACAAGCAAACAACGTACATTTAACTACCATTATTCAATAAACCTGGCTAACATTAGAATCCTTCAAGCCCTAAAAGCCAATGATTGTAGTTGTTTCGGAGGGTGTAAATCCACATTAATGATTCATTTAACTACATACAATATATATAAATATTTGATTGTATCCTCCATGAAAGATTATAATTGCTTGCCCTTTCTCATTCACATAAACAATATAAATAGTTACAAACAAATCTCCTCCCATTGAGGAGAGATATACATGACATAAATACCAGATATTTTCCTATTTCATATAAATGTCTATTACACCCCCGCAGTCGAAGCTAGAGGAGGCCGAATGCTGAGACTGGACCGAAAATCATCAAATAGCACTTTTGGTAAACCTTTGGTGAAGATGTCAGCGACTTGAAAGCGTGTAGGTATGTGTAAAATCCGAACAGAGCCGCGTTGAACCAAGTTGCGAACAAAATGAAGATCCAGTTCTATGTGCTTGGTACGTTGATGCTGAACTGGGTTCCCGGACAGATAGATTGCACTAATATTATCGCAATACACAAGACTGGCAGACGCGAGGGGCTTGTGTAGTTCAAGTAAGAGATTTCGAAGCCAACAAATTTCCGCCACCACATTAGCAACGACCCGATATTCGGCCTCAACACTAGATCGGGAGACAACCGATTGACGTTTAGACGACTAGGAGATGATGTTAGGACCAAAATAAACACAATACCCGGATGTAGACCGCCGCGTATCCGGACACCCTGCCCAATCAGCATCCGTGTAGGCCCGTAATGAGAAGTCTGTAGAAGCACAAATAGTTAAATCGTGGGACGAAGTTCCTTGTAGGTACCGGATGATTCTTTTAAGAGCGTTCCAATGATCTAACTTAGGTGCGTGCATGAACATGCACACTTGTTGAACAGCATAGCAAATATCGGGTCTCGTTAATGTTAAGTATTGAAGAGCGCCGGCAAGACTGCGATACAATGTTGGGTCGTCATAATCGGCACCCGAATTCGAACCAAGCTTGGGTTTGGTATCAACAGGTGTGGCAGCTGGTTTACAAGAAGACATACCGGCCCTCTAGATAATGTCTTTCGCATATGCTTGTTGAGAAAGAAACATCTTATTACCTTGTCGTTGAACATGAATACCCAAAAAATGACTCAGAGGCCCTAGATCCTTCATGGCGAATTCGGCTGCAAGACGAGACATAAGATTAACCCGAAGAGAATCTGTCGACGTTGTGAGAATGATGTCATCGACATATATAAGAAGATAGGCCGTATTTCCGTTGTGCTGATAGGTAAAAAGGGAATTGTCACATTTACTTTGATGAAATCCCAGAGAGAGGACAAAATCTGTGAATCGTTGATACCAAGCCCGAGGTGCCTGTTTTAGACCATAAAGTGATTTCTGTAGTAAGCACACATGATCAGGATATTGCCGATGTCGAAACCCCATGGGTTGATACATGTAGACAGTCTCGTTGAGATTACCATGCAGGAATGCATTGGTGACATCCAGTTGATGAATCGGCCATGAGTGTGACAAAGCAATAGATAAAACGGTACGTATTGTAGTCGGTTTGACAACCGGACTAAATGTCTCACCACAGTCCACCCCAATTTGTTGATTACTCCCATCACAAACAAGACGCGCCTTATACCGTTCTAATGTACCGTGCGAGCGAAACTTGTGGTGAAAGAGCCACATGCTACGTAAAACATGCATATCAGGCTGCCTTGGAACTAACACCCAGGTCTTATTTTTAATAAGAGCATTAAATTCAGTGTTCATGGCATTATGCCATTCCGTGCTGGACAAAGCATCTTTCGGGTTTTTGGGAATGGGTTCGATGCAGGATGAGTAGAGATTGAACATATGTTTGGGTTTATGTATACCATCCATAGAACGAGTACGAATGGTTCGAGTGGGTGGTGGTGAGGGGGTGGGGGTGGGGTTGGGGTTGGGGCTGGTACGGAAAACGAGGAGGAGGTCGTTTGAGGGGACGACTCAGAGGTAGAATCGGATGAGGAGTCAGATGGCAGGCTGGGTACGGGCTGGGTGATGGGGGAGTTGGGTGTGGGGCTGTGAGGAGGTGAGTGTGGGCTAAGGGTGTGTGGGCCGGTAGAGGTGTGTGGGCCGAGAGGAATAGTGGGCGGTGGGTTAGTAGGGGAAGGAGATTGGGCCGATAGAGGGGTAGGGGTATGTGGCAGTGGGCCAAAAAATGGAGAGTGAACATGTGTGTGAGTAGGAGGCTGGGAAATGGGATGGGCAGTGGATTGGGCCGATGGTTGAGACGAAGTGGTGTTTGGGTTAGTGGGGGAGGTGGTATTGATTTGAGAAAGGGGATGTATGTGGGCTGAAAGAAAATCATAAGTGGTTGGAGAAGGGGTGGGGTTATTAGCGAATGGAAAAATAGATTCATCAAAGATGACATGTCTATTTATCAGAATTTTACGTGTATTGAGGTCCAAGCATTTATAACCCTTATGATTAGGGGGATATCCAAGGAAGACACATGGCATAGATCTATATTGTAGTTTGTGAATGTTGGTGTGAGGTATAAGAGGGTAGCAAAGGCAACCAAAGACACGAAGATGTGAATATGAGGGGATATGTTTATATAATTTTTGAGTGGGAGAAATGTTGGAAAGAGTTTTGCTTGGTAGAATATTGTGAAGATAGGTTGCTACATCCAAGGCATGATGCCAATAGGTGTTTGGTAACGAAGAGTGGGCTAAAAGGTTCGAATGATATTATTAATGGATCGAATTTTTCTTTCGGCTTTACCGTTTTGAGAGGAGGTATAGGGGCAAGAGAAGCGAAATTGCATGCCATTTAATGCACAAAATTGGTGGAACATTGTATTATTATATTCTGTTCCATTATCGCATTGAAATTGTTTTAATTTTCGTTCAAACTGAGTGTGAATCATATTATAAAATGTGGTAAAAGTGGAGAAAACATGAGATTTAGTGGTGAGAGGGTAAGTCCAAAGAAAGTTAGAAAAGTCATCAAGAAACAGAATGTAATAACGATGACCCCCGTACTAAGAACATGGGAAGTCCAGAGATCACTGTGTATGATATCAAATGGCATATTTGTAATATTATTAGAATCAATAAAAGGTAACCGAATATGTTTACCAAACACGCAAGATTGACAAACATTGTTTTTCAAACTACCACAAGAAATTAAACTAGAGTTTTTAAGCGAATGTAATAAAGAAGATCCCGGATGACCGAGACGTTGATGCCATGTGTCTTGAGAAATTGCAGTGAGAGCGGTGGGAGATGTGATCTTGGTAACTTGGGATGGATCAAAAGTGTAGAGTCCTTCCGAGCTATTGCATCATAGGATAGGGGTCCGAGTCTTGAGATCCTTCACCAAAAAACCATACGGGTCAAATTCAATAGATAATTTATTATCGGTTGTAAAACGACGAACGGAAAGTAAGTTTTTAATTAGGGACGGTGTGTAAAGGACATGGTTTAATTTGAAAGGTGGGAGGGGAGGGGGTAGGGTAAGATTGCCTTGTCCGTGCACGGGAATGGTTTGACCATTTCCCACGATAATGTGTTTATTAATGCTTTTATTAAAAACAGACGAGAGATGAGAGTTAGAAGACATATGACCTGTGGCACCTGTGTCCATAGCCCAAGACGGGTCGTTGAGCGACATGGCATGCATTGCATGATTGAGATCCGTTGGCATGTGTTGAGCCGGTCTAGGGCCGAGAATTCCAGCGGAAGTTTGGTTGTTGGATCGGTTCACTGTGGGATAAGGACAAGGAGGCCCATTAGTCCATGAGGCCCATGCTTGTGGAGAGGGGCTGTTATTGGGGCCGGCCCATGGCGCAAAGAATGGCCATGGGTAGTATGCAGCAGTGTTCGAAGGAGATGAGAAGTTTCCGCCACCAAACGAAGAATATCCATTCCTGCCGCCGCCGCCACGGGTGCCCCCCTGTCTGCCTCGACCCTGGCCGCGACCACGACCACGGCCGCGACCCCGCTCATAAGAATCCATGCGCTGTCCAGTGGGTTGATCGGTCCTCTCGCGGTTGTCTTTGGGTGAAGATTCAACCGATGCGGTGAGAGCCGCACCGGCCGACTGTGCGGCATAACGAACTTGACTGAGTTTTCTGGATTCGGCCATGCATAGTCGAGAGCGGGTGTCATAGAAATCGGGGAGCGGCTTCATTTGTTGAATAACAGAGGCTGTGTTCTCGTATTGCTCGGTAAGGCCCGACAGCAGTTGTAGCACAAGCTGTTCATCAGTAATAGGGGAACCAAGATTAGTCAACTGATCGAATATCACCTTAAGCGCTTGACAGTAGGCTGACATATTCGGAAACTGATCCAGGTGAGTGTTTGCGAATTTATTGTTGAGGTCGATGGTGCGAGTGGCCTTGTTATCTTGAAAAATATTGGCGATAGTGGTCCATGCGTCATAGGCAGTCGTATCAGGTTTAAGGACGGTGTGCAAAAGATCAGTGGATATGGTGCTGTAAATCCACTGCAAGACTATGGAGTCGAGACGCTCCCATGTCACGGTGGGGACAGGTTGTTCTTTATCTTTTTCTTTGCTCGAAACAGAAGATGAAGATGATTCGGTGGCCGATTTTGGTTGAAGGTGGTCGTACACAAGATGTGCTTTGCATTGTATCTTGAACATCTTCGACCAGGTAGTATAGTGACCTGTTTCGATGTCCAGGGTAACTGGGATGAGGTTTTTGATGGATGTAACAGTTACAGCGGGGTGGGGAGAAGACGACGACATGATGTCGACGCTGGCAGACGGATATCGGTGATGGCAGATGGGAATCGGCGCAGAAGGCAGAAGGCAGAAGGTGAGGAGGAGGAGGATCGCCTAGGGATTTGATACCATGAAAGATTATAATTGCTTGCCCTTTCTCATTCACATAAACAATATAAATAGTTACAAACAAATCTCCTCCCATTGAGGAGAGATATACATGACATAAATAACAGATATTTTCCTATTTCGGATTAGGATCAAATACAAGGGATCCTAATTGTAAGAAGTGTAAGAAGGATTTATAGAGTGACAAGTGTCCAATAACATAAAAAACCCACTACACAAAAAAACCCCACTACAAACCCCCCCCCCATCCCCCACCCCCCCCCCCAAAAAAAGTTTTTTTTTTTTTTTTTTTTTTTTTTTTTTTTTTTTTGTGCCGAGGGGGTGGGGGTGGGGGTTTAGGTTTTTGGGTGGGGGTGGGTGTTTAGTTTTTTTTTTAGGTTTTTGGGGGGTGGGTGGGGGGGGGGGGTTAGGTTTTTTTTAGGTTTTTGGGGGGTGGGGGTGTGGGGGGGGGTTTAGGTTTTTTGGGGGTTTTTTTGGTGAGGTATAGTTTTTTTTTTTTTGTTATTTTGCCGCGGGGGGGGGGGGGGGGGGGGTTTAGGTTTTTGGGTGGGGGGGGGGGGTTAGGTTTTTGGGTGGTTGGGGGGGGGGTTAGGTTTTTGGTGGTGATGTAGTGGGTTTAGTTTTAGCTTATTGGATACTTGTCACTCTATAAATTCTTCTTACACTTCTTACAATTAGAATCCTTTGTAGAATAAGTTGACCCTTCCTATTTCATATAAATGTCTATTAAGTTCAAATATTATTACAAGACAAAACAGAGTAGTAGTTTTTATTAAGTTCAAATTTGAATTGTTGAGTTTTTGAGATGTGTTCAAATTAGTTGAATTGTTTTAACTAATTAAGTGAAGTGAATTTGTCACAACTCCTTCAATTCAATCACGACTTGTTTTTTTCTTTTGCTTTGATTCAATCCCAGCCAGTTATTAACATCCTTTTCTGCAGGTTTTCGGCTCCCATTAACCATAACAATTCAATTACCCAAGCTGTCAATTCTTTCCGGATTGAACAAGCCCCACCGCCTATTCGGTAAGTTTGTTTACCACTTTTTAGTTTCATCATGGTTTTTGGGTTGTCTTCAAATGCGGGGTGAATTATGTTTTATACAAATATTTTGATTGATTTATTCGTTTGATACTACTCCCCTCTTGTAATCCATTATTTAGATGGATAGATCCCTTTTGAGTTAAAGTATGAGATTGAGAGTTACACCAACTAATTATTAATTTCCATAATTAACATGCGTGTCCCCTTTTCAAACAAATGTTTACATTTACATGTATGCATCAATATGAATAACTTGATGATAAGTATTTTTTGTTTTTTCTTCATTAGGTCACATTCTTACTCAAATCCTAAACAAGTTGCAATTTTGGTTGGTGCGTGTCTACCTTTATATATCTCCGTTTTGGTGAAGGTTATACTTGGCAGACCCTCTCATTCTCTCATTGTGAACCTCTTTATGATTATCTCTACCTTTGCTTATGCCATGGCCTTTCTGGATCTATGTGCTTTGTTTTGGCTATATGAACGTTTAGGAAACTCTAATCCATCTCACCAAAACACTTACCTTCGTTATTACCGGATTCTAAAAGATGTTAATATCATCTTCTGCGCTCTTGTAATTACTTTTACGCTTTTGCCACTGATGATAATCCTTATCCCTCATCCTCACCCTCCTCTTCCCCATCCCCCTCCCCCTCCCCCTCACCCCCACCAACACCACCATTAGATTGGGTGTAATATTTTGCTAGTCTGCTTTTGTTGTGATTTTTTATGGTGATTGATGCAAGTGTTTTAAACTATTTTAAGAACTTATGCCTTACAGGAAAGTTAATGTATTAAAGTGTTATGTAAGTGATTTTGTCTTTATTTTTATTTTTATGTCATTGTTAATATATTCTTAAGACATAATTTATGATATGCACGAAAGAGGTTTTGTGGTGGTTGGTTTTGAAAATGATTTTAGAAAAGTAGAAAGGGTTGGGGGTCTTATTACCATACTATAAATTTGTAACATGTTGGTGCTTTAGTTAGTTGTACTCTAAGATTAGTGAGTTTTCCAAAAAAAAATAAAATTGAGTTTTCACTTTTAATCCAACTGCTTTCATTTTTTGCATTTTAACATCTTTGGTTTTATTTTTTTACTTTTAACACAAACTTTTCTATCTTTTGCAATTTAACCCCAACATATTTTTATTTTCAACTTTGATCCCTGTATTTTTAATCTCCTGCAAATTTTTCGTTCTAATTTTGTGAGTGAACACGCCGCAAAGTGCGTGTGAGTTTCAACATTTTTTCGTCTATTGTTTCCCGTTTGACAGGGCTGTTACAACGCGTCTAGTTTTCCCTGTTTAACAAGTTCGTCGCAATGCGTGTGGTCTTAGATCGCCTTATTTATTCTATTCTCTTTTTACGTTTTAGTCTAATTTCTCCGCATTATCATGCCGCAATGGGCATGCGGGATTCAACGATTTTACATATGCTTTTCGTTCGGTGTTATTTTTTCCTTTTTGTTTATTTTGTTTTTACGAGCTTTTTCAGTGTTGTTGGTCGCTGGTAGTTATGTAGCATTAGTGCTACTTGGCACGATTTATCGCCCCCGCCACAACGCGGGGGCACTTAATACTAGTTTGTTTTAATTATGTTCTTTCATAGTCCTAAAAGCATTCACAATCAATTCTTTTTCCTTATCCATATAATTACACTAAAATCACTATTTTTTATCTCTTCTTTTCAATTAAATAATATTTTTTATACCTTTATTATTATATTTTCTCTCTCATCCACTCATAAACATTTTCAAAAATATTAAAAAATTTATAAGTGATGAAAAGTGTTACCGTATATTTATATATGAACAGTAACATTTTGCTCTCTGCTTCACTCACAACAACTCAAAATCACTCACAACCATTCTTTTTTTTTGAACAGCAAACACACTTTATATATATATATATATATATATATATATATATATATATATATATATATATATATATATATATATATATATATAGGGGGCTGCTAGAATGAGAACCACCCCGAGTTGTAAGAACCGCGAGAACTACACCCCACGGAGCGCCGTTCGCCATGATTTTTTTTTACAAGTAGATGTGTGTATTATAAACACAGCCGTAAAAAATCATGGCGAACGGCGCTCCGTGGGGTGTAGTTTTTTACACCACAAGTTTGGTGTTTTTTAATTTTTTTTCTTTTTTCTTTTTTTTTCACCAAACTTGTGGTGTAAAAAACTACACCCCACGGAGCGCCGTTCGCCATGATTTTTTACGGCTGTGTTTATAATATACACATCTACTTGTAAAAAAAAATCATGGCGAACGGCGCTCCGTGGGGTGTAGTTCTCGCGGTTCTTACAACTCGAGGTGGTTCTCATTCTAGCGGCTCCCTATATATATATATATATAAAGAGCCAGTAAGAGACTGGAAACAATACAACTCGACGAAAAAACAAAAAACGGATTACATTAATTCTAAGAGATCAAAACCCTTCCAGTTCTCCCATTTTGGCGTCTTGTTCTTTGTACGATTGCTAATCCAAAGGAAGGCATCCTCTTTAATCTTCTCTACCATCTTGTTGATAGAGACAAAATTATTTTCAAAAAGTTTCTCGTTCCTAGCCCACTAAATTCTTCATACAGTCGCGATAACGATCATATACACCGTTTTTTTCAACACGTTATCACTCACAACCATTCTTTATAGCATAACTAACACACTCACACAAATATAAGAAATCCATTGTGAATGCTCTAAATATATATAAAAATCCTAATTATCTTGAGAACACAATTAATTATAAGAGCCCATTTTAACCAAGGATAAATGATTAGTTTTCTTGCGTATGTGTTATTACAAAAAATAAAATAATATAACTCGGTAATAATAACATCAAAAAAAAAAAAGACACATAATAAATTATCCTAATATACAATTTTCGCTTATTGATACGGTCCCACGGCGGCCTCCCTCAACCAGGAGTACGCAACCACAACATCGGAACAACGGTGGAAGCTTCTGTTTTGTTTCCGTTTTTGCTTACTTTTAATATTAACACGTATATTAAAGCTTCGTCTGAAATACGATGTCATTATGTCAATATTGCCATCCATGAACAAAATTATATATATTTTTTTTTTTCACTTTTCGGAAAAGAAGTGTACAAAATTATAACCCAGACATCAACTTATACGATTTATAGGCATTTGATTATTTCCAGCAAAATCTTTTAGCGAAGTTACTAATATATATTACATGTTTTTCCCCAAATTCGTGTAGATTACAGAAAAATACTGATTTTCAATAAATAAATATACAATATACAATAGTTAGCTTAATTCATGGTGGAATTTAACAAAATTTACCACTACAAGATCTTAATCAAAATATTTTAAGTGACACCAATAAGAGTGATATTTTTAACGGCATCAATAAGATATGAAACCTGCAATATTGCTTGTCAAAAGTTGCTAGTAGCGATATCCTCACTTAGCATCGGAGGACCCTTTACAATAAAATATTCACATGCCCTTGTCACACACGATTGTTTCTCTCTAGTGGCATTTTCACACGATTTTCCTTCTATTGTTCCATTTTAATCAGACTATCTTGTTTTAATCAGACCTACGCTTGCTTCAGAGTTTGATTTTTTTGGGGCATTCCTCCGAAAAACCATACCACCGGCTGCCACTTGACAGTTGTTGTGCCACCACAAGAGCAGAACTCTTTAGTGTAAGATATGACAACCTCACACAAGGCCTAGTCCAAATATTTCATTGCCTATATCCACCTCAATATAACACAAATGAGAATTGAACTTGAGTCTCCATTGGAAAACCCAAGTCTCCTAACACTAGGCCACAAGTGAGCGGATTGTCACATGTCACTTATTGGGGGCATCTACTTTTTTATTTTCTCGTCTCTCTCATACTTATCTTATATTAATTCATATATATTATTTATTTTTAATTTCATTAATAAAAAAATTCCTATAGGATTTTATTACGTAATTTATAAATCAAATTATCGAAATAAAATTTTGGTTTTTTTTATAATTTTAAAGGTAAATTGCATTTGACTTTCTTTAAGTTTGAGCAAAATTACTGGCGATATTCTTTAACTAATAAACTTACACTGGATGTGCTTTATGTTACAATTTCTAATCATGTGGTGTCCTTTGCCCTAACTTAGATTTTTATGTTAATGCTTAACATGTGCCACTCACATGAGGGTATAATGGTCATTTTCACTTAAAATATATCTTCCTCTTAAAGTTTCACGGGTAATTTTTATATTTTTGTTTTAATTAATAAGTGAAAATGACCATTATACCCTCATGCGAATTGCACATGTTAAGCATCAACATTAAGATTTAACTGGGCTGGGGTAAAAGGACACCGTATGATGAGAAATTGTAACATAAATGACATCTAGCGTAATTTTGTTAGTTAAAGAACATCGCATGCAATTTTGCTCAAACTTAAAGGACATAAAATGCAATTTACCCTAATTTTAACAATAAAGTTAAGTGGGTTTAGTCTTTGTTTAACGTTTTTTCTTGGATTTGTTCGTCGTTCGTTTGCTACTTTTCATGATGTTTAGTGGTCATATTTGGTCCTTCGAATTTTTTATCCCATCGACTTTCTAATACATGTCTATATAAATTTGACTTCGTCTACGTTTTACTTTGTCACACCCCCAAATTCCACAAGCAGAGTATCACCGCAGGGAGCGTGACATGAGCAAGATCAAGCCACCAATCATATTGAACAGTGTATTAAAGTAGATATAAACCAACCACAATATAATTGGTGTCCAAAAGAAATTAATCAAGTTCAGGTTATTAGCAGAAGCATAAAGTTTAGAAACCAAAACATAGTTTAAAAGTTCAAATGTTTAACATGGAACTCAACAGTCCATGCCCCACAACGACCTCTCCTTCTCGTGCAAGCTCCATCCAAACACCTAACGACTTGCAAGGCATGTAGCAATGAATCAACAACAAAGTTGAGCGAGTTCACAGTTGGTTGTCCATTTTAATGTTGTTCCAAAAACCATTAGTTGTTTCGAAAACCATAGGTTAATCCTTTCCTTGTTTCCCAAACCATAACCAGTGGGGGCTACCCCATGTTAACCACTAGACCCGTTACCATATCGACAACTGACTGGAGTCATGTTTATGTGCCCTGCGTCAATGTCTATCATCATTGACTAAGTGCCCATATCCATTAGTCCACTCCCGTCCTCTGCGGCACGGTATGAGGCTTGTCAAACCTAATAGCATTTAACTAATGACCCGCTCGCCATTAGCCCGACGATTAAGTCGATATAAAAATGAGGGACTTCATGATAGAGTTTTGTCTAGTAAGTTATATGTTGTCATCCTTCCTACGGAGGATGGAGGTACGTAATCTACCCAAGGAGATTACGCAGGTTCAATGTTGTCATCCTTCCCATGGAGGATGGAGGTACATATCCTACCCAAGGAGGATATGCAGGTTTCATTTTAGTTCCTTAACCCATTCCCAAACCACCGAGAATCCCATGCCTTGTAGAAAGTGTGAACTCACCTTAGGTTAGCTCGGCAGATACACGAAAAGGTCACTTGAGCTATTTGTGGTCAACCACGTCCTAACATGGTTACCATACAAGTCAGGTCTAGGTTCAAGTAGTGCACGTATGCTTACACATACGCTAACAAGTTACGAACATGCAAGGATCATAGCAAACACGTAGAACATGTAATTCAGTCAAGTCCACATAATGCTTAACTTGTGCGACATAGATGAGTGGGCTATTATGGTTGTGCAAGCCCAAATATCTTGTGCGATCCAAAGAGTGAAGCCCAATAACAACCGGCCCAACAAATTAAACAACATTTAACTTGTGCGGTCCATATAGTCTTGTGTGACTGAGGTTAACTTGTGCGATTGAAGTTGTGGGCTATCGGCCCAACAACTTAGCATTAAAGTGGCCCAACATCTTGTGCGATCAGCACAACCTTGTGCGATTCACAAGATGTTGTGTGACTGAGCTTAAAGGGGTTATACGATGTGAAGTAACTGTTGTACTCTAACATATTTTAGCTTGTAAGATTCCCTTGTGTGACCAGGGCTTGTGCGAGATGCCCTTGTGCGATTAGGGAACTTGTGCGATCAGTTTTATATTTCCTAAAATCATGTAATCAGTTTACTAACTCCAATTAATTCGCTTGGTCCAATTAATAGTTTCCAGTCATACTATAATCGATCAAACTAGGGTTTTAACATCAAATTCCTATGAACCCTAATCATATTCAAAACATAAACAACAACCATAACATTTAAACACATTAATACGGCTCATGTTCTTGATTACTAGCATGCATCCTAACATAACAACACAACAATCATCCGAATATAGGCACATCACAGCCGATTAACATATGTTCGGTTCAATATATATGTGAGCCGATTAGCATATTAACACACCTCGTTTCACCAACAATCAAATTAACATTCTAGCTAGTCGTTTATACCAAATCTCAAGATCACATAACATCAATGATTCTATATAGCAAGAACCCTAACTATTGTACGAGATCATAACAATATCAATTAACATGAAATCATAGCAATCGAAACATCTTGTAATATGCAAACAATAGTGAAACACTAACCACTTGAGAGAAGAACAAGATCGGTCCGAACAAGAAAGTCTTCGATGGAGAGAGTGTAGGACCGAATCGTGACCCAAAGGAGTCAATCGGAAGAGCTCTTGTCTGTTTTAGAGGCGGAAACTAAGAAACAGACTTGAAAAACAGCTGAATTCACTTTAAATTGTCTTGTTTATTGATTTAACACAGTTTAAAATCAAACGGCACGTCGGCAGCACTTCGGTACCGGAATCGCAGAATGATACAAATGATTTCGCTTGGGAAGGTATTTATAGGCCTCGTAATTCCGTTTGAACCATTCCCGAGTGGAATTAGAATTCCAAGCGGAATCTAATTCCGCACGGAATTACATCAACTGCACATCTCAAGCGAAATTACATGCTCCAAGCGGAATTACGTGTTTCAAACGGAATTACCCTCTACAAACGAAATTACATATAAAAACCCTATTTCTTGAACTACGCGCCCTGATCTAACATACTTAGAACAAGACTCGATACAAGACGAAGTCGACAGACGCATGCACCAACAGACTCCCCCTCGAATGTTGACGAGTCTTAAGTGTCGAGTCTTCAACGTCTTCAGTCTTTATCAATCTTCAGTCTTTATCAATCTTTTGCATCTTCAGGATCAAATTCCTAGCTCTTGCATCTTCAAATTCTCTCTCTCTAACAGACTCCCTCTCAACTTGTACTGGGATCGTAGTCTGGTTTTCACAAAATCAGGATCGTGACCTGGCTCTCTACTCAGACTCAGAGTCCAGGCTATCCTGCACATACTCTACCCAACATATAAGTTTTATAAAATTTAAACTATAACCATTTCAGAAACCACATGTAGGTAACACATCAAGAATGATTTAATATTATTAGATGACCACATGTAAGAATATTTTTTCAAACAAACTCTTCCCAAACCTGTTCGTCATGCTTAGCACTAGGAATTTTGAAAATCAGCTTTTCATCATCAGTTGTCGAAAATCTTTTTGAAATTTCAAAAATTTATGCTAAAACACTCCGAAAATCTTTTTGGATTTTTTGAATAGATGAAATATATCAAAGAAATATTTACAGACACTATTTTTGTGAGTTTGTGCAAGAGGATCATATCAGTTTATGAGACACATCACTAACACCGTTAAGCTTTATACATTTTAAGTTCTAAATAGTTCACTTAGATTGTCAGTATATTGGTCCACTTAAATTCTCACACAAAGTTCAACTGTTTCGAGATACGAGATTAATGTTTTAAGCACTTAAACTTATTTGCGTGTCCCACCACTTGAATATACTCCCGTGTCCAGATCACAATATTCAGTCTTACAGGTGAGTATACCTAGATGATATCTGTAAAAGGGTTAAATGCGAAACCGTGAGAGCTCAGGTCAGAACTTCCGTTCAGCAAAAAGATGACGGCTCGTCTTTTGGTGTGTTCCCTTTAGAGAATCTTTTCTTCAACAGCACATGATTAGCATTTTGCAATGTTTCATCATTTTTTTGTACTGAGGGCAGCGCTATATTTCAAGCAAGCAGAAAGTATTATACGGGGACTAGGCCATTGCTTCCACAAAATCAGAAATCCCGGGATAATACCCCAGATATCACTGAGTATAAAAACCTAGTATCTCAGAAAGAGGGATCTTTCAAACAAGATTTCGGGGGTTACCCATATATCCAAGAAATGTTACCCACGAAATAAGCAAGTTTGAAATTTAGATTTATATATCGAAAACAATTTACTGAATGTGCAAAAACCTACTGGCACATCCACAGTGAGACCGTTTATCACATTTTAACTTTCTATTTCTTTAGCGTATTGTGATAGTCCACTGATGTACTATCATTTCCTCTTTTTACAACCAAACTCATTTTGTATTTTATCATGTTTTTGACTTTTTCAATTTTTCTAATGTTTTTGGATTTTCTGAAACTTTTAAAGAAAAACTTGAAAATAAACTGTACATTCAAAGTGACAACTGATCTTCAAGCTTCAATTCGCCATCCACTTGGCATAAACAGTCAGAACTCCCCCTCACAACAAACCATTTTCCCATTATGATTTCAAAACGCTTAAGTTTGTCTTAATCAAAATGGTTTTTTCCGGAAAATTAGTTGTGTTGTTACCACTTGTAGGTTAGGGTTCAATTCATCACGTTGCTCTTTCAACCACTTTGAATAATTTTTACAATCTTAGGTTTACACAACAACTACCACTTGTAGAAAATCAAGTACAACTTAATGTCCCTGATTTACCACTTGTAGGTTAAACCAATCAAACCTGATACAAAGAATGATGCCGATTCCTGCTCCACTCTTACCAACCTGGGAGCTCCGGCAAGTCAGGATTTCAGTTAGGAAATACTTTCCCCCAAGCCTGACCAGCCTTGGGAGATTCTGGAACACACCTATCCCACCAACATTTTGATTTGTAAAACTCTTTTGCACCCTTTACTTTTCCATCAACCATCTTCCCGAAAATATGTTTAACTTTTCCATTAAACACCTTTTCAGCATCAAATTCTTTCTTACCAGCAAAGAATTGACCTGAAATTTCAGTTTTACCCACTTTCAACTTCAAATTTTCCTTCGACAACTTAGGAAAATTTTCATCGTTCACCTCTGGAACGGAATTCTCATTCTTCTTCTCAACAGATGACTCCTCTGATTTTATGGAATCAGATTCATTGTCAGAACTACTTTCAGAATTTTTAACAACCCACTTTTGTTTGTTCAAATCACCTTTTCTTTTGTAAAAGCGTTTTGAATTTTCACCAACTTCAGAAGTTGACTTTTCAAACATTTTAACTTTTCCTTTTAATTTTTCTGATTTGTCAACATTTTCCCTTCTCATTTCAAAGTTAGAAGAAACTCCCTGTTCTGAATAATTTGACTCATTGCAGTTCCATGCAATGTGCCCAACTTTTTGACACTTGAAACAGGTTCTTCTATCAACTCTCAAAGCAAATTTCTTCACATTCTTCTTCACTTCAGCAAGAAACTCTTGATTAGACTGTTTCCAGAATGGTTTCTTTTGCTCTTCATCAGAACTTCCTCCTGCAACAAATGTTGTTTTTGGTTTATAATTTTTCTCATTTTTATAGTTTTCTGAAGAACTAAAACCCCAACCTTTCTTTTTGAAATTACTGTTATGATTTGGTTTCTTTTGAAAACCATAACCACAACCGTAACCCATTTTTCTGTTTACTCTTTGTTGAATTCTTGAAGAAGTGTATTTGTTAGGTTTACCATCAAGATTTAAATCTTTTATTTCAGAAATGTTAATTTCTGTTAATTTGAAAACCTGTTTGATCATTTCGTTTTGACATTTCTTATTGGAAATTCCTCATCAGAATATAATTTGTCTGAATCATTCAAAGTATAAGCTACTTTAGCTAATCCATCATTCAAATTAGATTTTGATAATATGAATTCTTTATTATAAACCCGCTTGACTGGAGAACTCGGACTCTTTTCTGACGAACTCGAACTTTCAGATTTAGACTCCGGTTTTGACTCTTCATCCATATCCAACACCTGATCGACCACTTTCTTTAACAACTCAGACTCATGATCAGTGTTAGACGCTGTGAATGTGACACCAATATTGTCTGGTAATTCATCAATGATTTCAGACTTTAATTTGATGTTGAGAGCCTTATTAACACGTTCCTCATTTGGATTCCTGGGAGAATAACTCTTATAGATCGGGGGTGGACATCTGTTATACTTGACACTTTGTTTCTTACCAGTATCAGTATCTTCAGTCTTTTCCTTCTTGAATGCTTCAAGACCTGCAACAGTAGGATATACACGATCAATCAAATAATCACATGTTGTATAACTCAACAATAATCGTTTAATCCTTTCACTCTCAATTTTCTCAAGCTCTAAATCCTGCTTTACCTTAGCACAGTCTTCAATATACTCATTGATGACCTTTTGCTTCATCATTAATGTCGAATTCATTTTTGTCATTGCATTTTCAATTTCTGAATTCGTTTTCTTCAGACTATCAACCGTTTTGTTCAGCACATCATATGATTCCTTCACGTACTTCACATCAGATAGTAAATCTTCTTTAATCTTCTCTAATTCAGCAATCTTCTTATCTTTCTCCTCACAAACTTGCAAGATTCTGAACATTTCAAACATGGTTTTTCAACTTCAACCACTTTTTCAATTATCTTCTCAACCTCGACAATTTTCTCAACTTCAACGGTTTTCTCTACAACTTCTTAACTACTGGTTCTTTAGATTCTATTTCAGCTTTCTGTTCCTCAACTTCTTTTGTTGATGTCACACCCCAACCGATGGCGGAATCATCGGGGCATGGCACTGAGCGAAACAGATTGTTCAAAGAAATTCCATAACAACTATTATTACCGAATAGTTTAAATATCACGTCCCATACCGTGACCCATAAGATAAATTTAGTTATTACAGACATAGATATCCTTCAAACAAAACATGTTCTGACAACTCAGATTTAAGTACATAAATATAAATTATCTTGGTTTCTAGACTCTTTCCTAGCCTCTATTTCACAGCAGGAAGAGCAAGTAAGCATCCTAAACACCTGTCACATACGTTAAAATAAAGTCAATACATATAATGTAAAGGTGAGCACACAAGTTTGATAATAGCATATAGAGTTCGAATAGTTTACGCATAACCAGCACGTACACAGTGAGAGAGGATGCATGTTAATTATCGACATGGATCTATCGATACCAACGACTGCGGGTTGACTGTCCGAGACAGTTCGCAATACATGATTACCACCGTAATCCATGCAAGTAATTGTCCTTAACAACCCCTGTGTGAACGGGTGCTGAGTCCAAACTATAGTACTACGTTGCTAAGGCAGGTAGACAGTATTCCACGTGTAAACATAACAACAAACATACATTTAGTCACGTAATACGTGCAATCGGTTAGCGTTCAAATAGTTGAATAGTGTGTTCGATTGTGATTTTGATAAGTAACGTATGTAACACACAAAAGTGCTAAAGCAAAAAGGGATTCGAGTATACTTACAGTGATTGATTATGGATTGAAGGGAGCGCTGAGAGTAGGGTTAGCCTGAATAGTTCGATAGTATAACGATGAGTAATGCAGAAATGCTAACAAGTGTAATTAGATCGAATAGCCTGGTCGATCGAACAGCAGGTTCGATCGAACGGGCTGTTCGTTCGGTTTGAAAGTCCGTTTGAACAGTCCTGCTCGATCGGCTGGTAGGCTCGATCGGCTGGACCATTCGAGTGGATTGTTTCTTCCTCTGATGTGTTTGTGTATGATGGTTTGAACTTTTGAAGTTTTCGTTGTAGCATTTGAGAACGCTGAAGTGTTCTTACCTTTCAGGTCGATCGATCGAACGGTCTGTTCGATCGGCCGACTTAACCGATCGGTTAGGAACTTCAGAAGTAGTCCTCAACAGGATGTCACTCGGTCGAACAACATGCTCGATCGGGTGGCACTCCATACTACGAACGAGTTGTAAAATCGATTAAGTGTTGAAGCATAGTATCTCATGATCCGAATAGTAATGTTTACCAATCGAGTAGCATATTCGATCGAACATGACTTCGTCAATAGTTTACTTCATGAAGTTTGAAAAGCGTGGGATCATGTGCTAGCCGATCGGCTGGCCCTGTCGATCGACTGGTATGTCCGATCGGTTGGGCTGTTCGTTCGAACAGCCTAGCCGTTCGGCCAGCAATTCTGACCTGGTCGGCCTTTCATCTACACTTGGCTGTTTTGATTGCTTTGATATGATTTTGAGGTGTTTTGACAACGAGTCGAACCATAGAACGTGGGTCCTTACTTACTTCACCGGTTTAGACTGGAATCACCCAAGTCCGGCCGGTGAACTGTTCGGAACGGTAGCTTAACGTTTAACCCGGAATCGGTGAACCTCGTAGATAGAATCCGAATCTTGAACCTCTTGGCTGTTAGAATGATTAGTTGGTTGGTTCAAGCTCCGTTTCTATCGGTTTTCAAGACATTGAGTGTAAAAGAGTTGAAAGAAGTCAAGAATTCTTCTTTCAATCCCTTTTCCCATGAAAATGTTAAGATTCTTGCAAATCTTAGTTTGTTTATGTGGAAATCGGTTAGATCTAAGCTATTCATGGTTGAATGAGGCCAAAACATGATGTTCTTCAAGAACACCATGATGACATCACCCAAGAACACATAGATCTTGATGATTTCACGGTTAGAATCCAAGATTTGAAAGATAAAAAGATGAAGAATCATACATGGATAAAAAACGTACAAGAATTAGGATAAAAACTTACCGGAGTTGAGAGAAATCTGAGAAAAGGTGAAGAACAAGGGCTGGTTCGGTCAGAGCTTTCTAAAAGTGGAAAAGAAGACAATGACAGCCCTATTTATAGGCTCCAAAAGAGGAAAGTGGTAACCGATCGGCCAGGGTCTCCGATCGGTTGGGCTGCTCCATCGAACAGCATGTTTGATCGGCTAGCCTATTCGATCAGTGATTCCTGTTCGATCAGGAACCCCTTTTTGAGTGTTTTGCGATGATTTTTGATATTTCGATTTCAACGGACGATGATACGAATACTATAGAGTTCCTAGTCAAATTACTTTCAGTCCCAACTACTATATCTAACATACAATCATCTGTAATTTCACATCTCGGTTTCGATTTCTATTGAGTTCGATTGCTTTTCGAGTTTCGATTCGATTTGATTGATTACCACACATAACATAAAGTAAACACGCACAAGTAACACATAAGGCACACACACACACGTAAATATTACCACACCAGTTTCGCATAGTTCGAGTCTCGAGTTCGATTGATGAGTCGATTAGCTTGATTATTGATTGATTAACTTTATCGCATTGTTACTTCCTACTATTCACAGTCGTAAATCGGTCGCATTGATCAAACATTTGATTACTTCGATTCTCTCTGATTACAACACTTATTCCACATAATACAAATAAAACACAAAATAGACTAATTACAGTCAAAGAAGTCAAGTTGACTTGGACTTTGACTTTGACTTTGACATTCGAAAACACGGGGTGTTACAGCCTCCCCTTGTTTAGGGAATTTCGTCCCGAAATTAGGCTAAGAGCTGTACATCACCGTGATTTACCACTTTGATGCTTCAGATCTATTTAAACAACTACGGGTACTTGGCCTTCATGTCGCTTTCGAGTTCCCAAGTGAACTCCGCGCCTCGTTTGCCTTCCCATCGGACTTTCACGATAGGGATGCGTGAGCGCCTGAGTTGCTTGGTTTGGCGATCCATGATTTCAACAGGCTTTTCCACGAAGTGTAACGTTTCGTTGACCTGAAGATCGTCGAGCGGTACGATTAGATCATGATCAGCTAGGCATTTTCGGTGGTTAGACACATGGAAAGTCGGGTGGACGTTACTGAGTTCCTCCGGTAGTTCGAGCCTGTAGGCGACTTTTCTGATCCTTTCCAGAATCTTAAAAGGTCCCACATATCGAGGCGCTAGTTTCCCTTTCTTGCCGAATCTGACTACACCCTTCCAAGGGGATACCTTTAGGAGTACGTAGTCGCCAACGTCAAATTCAAGGGACCTGCGTCTTCTATCGGCATAACTTTTCTGCCTACTTCGAGCTTTTACCAAATTGTCTCTAATCTGGAGGATTTTGTCAGTCGTTTCTTGTAGTATCTCGGGACCGTTTAATTGCGAATGACCGATCTCGTGCCACACAATAGGCGAACGACATCTCCTTCCATATAAGGCCTCGAAGGGTGCCATTTGGATGCTGGCATGGTAACTATTGTTGTATGAGAATTTGACTAATGGTAGGTGTTTGTTCCAACTACCACCAAAATTTATGACACACGCCCGGAGCATGTCTTCAAGAGTACGGATCGTTCTTTCAGTCTGTCCGTCGGTTTGTGGATGGAATGCAGTACTCAGATTAAGCGACGTACCAAGAGCCGCTTGAAAAGTTTCCCACAATCGAGAAGTAAACCGAGCATCACGGTCAGAGATGATGTCGCGAGGCATACCATGATTACAGATGATCTCGTCGGTGTAGATCTGGGCTAGTCGTTCTACCTTATAGTCTTCTCGTATCGGTAAAAAGTGGGCTGATTTGGTCAAACGATCAACAATGACCCAAATACTGTCGTGACTTGATGGCGTGGGCGGGAGTTTCGTTATGAAATCAATAGCTATACTCTCCCACTTCCATATAGGTATAGGCGGTTGTTCGAGTAAGCCAGAAGGTCTTTGATGTTCAGCCTTGACTCTTGCGCAAGTTGTCACACCCCGATCTCCACGTGTCACCGGTGGGCCCGGTGTGGGGTAAGGTGACGTGGTTGGCGTCATCATAGACAAACAACACAATATAATAATGCACAGCGGAAGCAGAATAGATTCATTTCAACTTTAAATAAAATGTAATAATAAATATCATATGTAGTTGAAACGGATCCACAGGCGGATCAAATAAAATAAGATAATTGTTCAACAGTTGTTGTCGTCCGAGCTTGCGAGACTATTGTGGACGCTCTAGGAGACAGCCAGCCTAGTACGTGTAGTACCTGCACTTAACCTTTTGGGAAAATACGTCAGTTTACACTGGTAAATACAAGTTAACTGACTCATTTTGAAAATGATTGAAAATTTATTTAAATGCACATGGCATAAAACATTTTTATAACTTGGGATAATTATGCAGTATAAACTTGTGAACGAATTACATGCTACTCGTACGTTTGGTAGCCCGGGATCTTCTGTCCGGGTTAAAGATTAGTAGACACACCACATTAAAGAGTTATAACGACGGGTGTACGCCTACACCCCGTGCTCTGGTCGTGGCCATCTCGTAAGATAATGCCAAGGATATCCGGGACACGGTCAATAACCCCCCAAATGCTTAAAGTAAAACAAGACTGTTTAAACGAGTCGGACAAACTATTCCAATTGCATACCCAGGGGTGCAAGATTTGAACGCTCGATCAAGCGGTATTCTATATACCGTACCCCAAGCCCGTATAGGGAAAATAAGTCAAAATGTATTTACCTGAGCTAAATATAAATTCAATCTCAGCCGTATACCACCAAGCAAGTACAGATAGCTTTTACTGGTTCTCCTATTCTGGAACAGAGGTTTATAATAACCTATTAGATTCCTAACGGGTCTTTATTTAAGCCTAAGCTTAGACCGGTTAGTTTTAAGGACGATACGGTTCAAGCGCACGATTAAGCGAAAGACCGGATAGAATGTGATTTAGACCCGACAAGTTTGAATACTTGTATAATATGGGTATACTAAATACATTCTGGATTTTGAGATAAAAATGATAACGTTTGACCCGTTTCGGTCAATTTATGCAAACTAGTTGCATAAACCGAACCGAACGCTAAAAGGGCGTTACGGGTAACCAAGAGAGTCATATGCAAGTTCCCTGAGATAATATGCTTTAAATATGATATAATATCAGCAAGTTATGTCCTATTATGCCCCGAATAATTTTAAACTCAATTTATGCCTTAGAAGGGCATTTTGGTCATTTAAAATGTTATAAAAGAGTTAAATTGGAAATCTGGGTTTCGGGTCTGATTTATACAGTAAATATACTTAATTTGACATGTTATAACAGTAGGGTATGACCCATATACCAAACTTAACATTTAAAATCAAACTACGCACCGTAGGGGTATTTTAGTAATTTCACAAGGGCTAAAAACGTCAAAACTGGAAATCTGAGTTCAAAATCTTATACTTACTGTTATTATATGAAAATATGCTAAATACATCAGTAGGTATGAGTCTTATATGTTTAATATGAGTATAACGCTTACAATGCGCTAAAAACGCTAAAAATGCGATTTAGAGCCGTTTCCGGGTTTTTAAAAGAAAGCTGAGATTTTTATATTTCCAGAATGCCCAAAATAATTTATTTAACAAATAAAATCAGTAGAAAAAGGTTTGGGGTCAAAAGAATGTATAAAACTCATTTTATGGCTTAAACGGTCAAAACCGGCATTAACCGAATCGACTTAGCGACGTATGATCCGATCAGCCAAAAATTAAATAAAAATCTTCAAAAATCCCAGAATATTATATAACATCAGTGGGTAAAAAGTTTTATATCGAAAAGTGGCCTGAAATAGGTTATACGCTAAATGCGCCGTTTATTTAACATAAAGATATAGTTTTACGCTATCGGCCATAACTCAAAATCTGGACCACCAACTGATCTCAAATTTTCGGTGCAAGTTTATAAATTAATAATAAATATTTCTACTCTTTCACTTTTCCAAAAATCACGTTTTATATCAAAAAGGGCAAAATAGTCAACTTTTAAGCATAATCGGAAACACGCATATGAATCGGTTAAGCATAGACTCAAGATGTAAAAATTCCAGAAAGTTATACATAAATAAAAATGGTCAAAAATACACTCTAATACAGATCTCAAACATGCATGCACGGATCCGAATCGATAGTCTACGAAAAAGTCGTTTTATAAGACTTTCGGTTCCGATCCGAGTCTATACTAAAGACTGTCGAGTTGATTATGATAAAACACATTCTTATATTCATTATAAGTTATTTTTGATGATCAAACTGATTGCATGTTATCTACATTACCATTTATGCTATATTTCGCAAAAACGATTTCTGTTGACTTTTTAAGAACATCTTTGACTCGACAAATAGCATGCTTAGAGTGGGAATCAGAGAATGCCCTTTTGAGGGTTTGTTTCCCACATAAATACCAACTTATAAGTGGTTTCAATTTGAGAAATGACAGAGCCAAACTCGTTTAATCGAAAAGTCAAACTATATGAACAACGGATTGACTTTTTGCTAATAATCAAAGCTAGAACGAATTATAGAATGATATGAATGCTTACAAAGGTCCTAATGAAGCCTAGAAAACACTTGGAGGCTGCCTTGTCGATCAGATTATCCCTGGAGAAGCCTTGTGAAATTTTGATAGTTGCTATGTTCTTGTTTCTCTAACTCAAGTGCCCAAAATGTGAGCTTTGATCTGAATTATAAAGGAAATCAGATGTTGTAAGGAGTCTACATGTGTCTATACTTGCATGTCCATCCATTGGTGCATAAGGGAGGTGATATTAGCTGTCAAACACTCAAAAATTCGGACTTAACAGCAGCTGATCGCGAATTCTGCACCTGGGGCTGCCAAACTTTGATTAAAAATGGCAGCTTTGGTCCCTGTCTTTGCACGCGAGGTTTCGGCTATTTATTTTGACTCGTAAACCCCCAAACTTGGTTTTTAAGAACCTTGGGACATTTACCAACATGGTAATGTCCTCGGATAACTTTGCGCGCACCCGAAAAGCCATGAAATTCGACGTTGACGCTTTTAACCCCTCAAGTACGGTTTTGGCCATAACTTTCTCATTCGATAACGAAACTTCATGAAATTTTTACCACATATTCTAGTGAGTATATTTTAGCATTACAAAGCTTCGGGTCTGCCAAAAGTTCACTCAGAGGTATAAATTCAACATGTTGACACTTTTAGCCCCTATAGTTTGTAATTCCTCACTTTTGTGCAATTTCCGCTTCGTATGATCCATGATCCATCCGTTTAAGGTCATAAACATTATGTAGGGTTATTATAGAGTCTATTTATCCATTGTTGACACTTTGGACCCTTACGTTCCAGAGTTTTCACCGTTTGTCAACTTTAGTCCCTCTAAAGTTTGTTTTTGCATATGCAAAGTCTATGACACGTGTCAATACATTATTGGACGTAAATTTTCGATGATCTCGAAAGGTCCTATGTATAGCGCTAAGTTCTTCAGGCAAGTTTAACTTATAAGCGACTGACCCGACGCGTTCGATGATCTCGAAAGGTCCTATGTATCTCGGGCTTAGCTTGCCTTTCTTACCAAATCGCATTACCCCCTTCCAGGGCGATACCTTAAGTAACACTTTTCCACCTACTTCGACGTGAAAATCTTCGCGCCTTGGATCCGCATTTGATACGGGTTTATCATAATATCACAAGTCTTCCAACCGTTATGTGATAGTGCCTTTTGACTTATTGGCGAAACATATCCCTTAATCCTTAGGGTGCAATACATTGCGAGCTCCTCTAAGCTCCTTAAATAGGCTTTTAGCTCATAAGTTATATGATCTATGATACATTCGATTCCTTCGAATGATTTTTATATATAATCAGGGTTTAACTAGCCTGATACTTATTAATTTGGCACACCCTTCCAAAGTGATGTCTTTGATGAACCTTATTTCTTAACAAGGACTTAGGAGGGTTGCTATTTTCATAACTCTTCGATTTTTCTGCCAAAACTGGCAATCTTACAGATGATCATGGATTTGCCTGATCTTATTCGTTGTTTCCAAGGCAACTATCAGACCGGATGATTGGACTTACCAATCTTCTACTTACAATAGATAATCAACATTCCATCTAAGCAAGGTCCCCAAAGGAGTAGCCTTGATACTTATACATCAATTATTATAGAAAAGCTTATCTTAATTGTGAAATGGTTATTCCAACCATTACTTAAGACTAATCCTAAGGGATAGTTAATTCTCACAGTTAGTCGAACAGTCGACGATCCTGGGCAGCTGATGGAAATTCTTAATTGTTGCCTATTTTGGGTTGCGGTATTTCATGCATAAGCAAAATGAACCGTCTTTCTTAATTAACGATACCGATTTCTTCAGGATATCGAGTTAGGCTATATGAATCCTTTATTTTAAAACTTACTTAATTGGGTTTCGAATTATCCAATGATGGCACTAGCTACCTTGAAGGTTTCATAATAGAACAAGCCTAAATGGGATATAAATCTTAACTCGACTTGCCTCTCAAGAGGTAAACAGGGTAATCTTAGAAGAAGATAATCAAGATACAAGGAGATTACAGAGATTTTCCGAATCTCAGACTCCAGTTCATCCCTCATCGCTCGAGTCATATAAATGACACATTTATGTTATAAGTCCACGAATTTCCTTAATCGGGAACATTTGCATGAAAACTTCCATTCTGGATATCTTCTTTGAATACCATTAGTTGACTTTAGTACCATATGACCATCCGAACATCTTTGTGGTCCCATGCATTAAACCTCCATACTGATCAGGCATGGAAGCAATCTATGGGACATATTAAGATACACAAATCCCCATATGGTGTTTTTATCATACCGTCTGGTATTCGTAATCGATTGAGATTAAGGAGATATCAACTGTATATGCCGACGCACTTCCTCCATAGAGAAGATACTTCAAAAATTTTACGGCTGAAGGTTTCTGATGGGAACAGAAGAAATGGTTCTTACGATCTTGCTTGTAAGTTTTACCTTACACTTAATATCTGGGGTTCTTACGGAATATTCTCTAAAAGTCTACTAAGCTTATGGTTTTATGAGAAACTTATCCGTACCTGAACCCAAACGAAATTTCTCAGTTCTAAAAATCACAATAGGGGATTGGTCTAATATCATTATTAATGCGAACTGCCTCTAATCATTAATCGGGAGGGTCAAATGCCTCTATTCTTAATCCTTTCAAACTCAGCTGCAAAATCTTTAACAATTTTGGGGCAGTCTTAGCTTTGACTGGTTATTTCTAAATCTATATAACGCGAGTAGCTGAGGTAGATCCATAATGGATTTATGACAAGCAGGCTTTGAACCTTAATGTGCCCTCTTATCGCCGGTGCTAACCACAAATAACTATTGCATTAAGCTTAGGCTTTGGGTAATTGGAATAGGGTACTATCTCAGCCAATGAATTACGATCCGCGACCTACTGTCGACAGTCTAAACTTTTGTGGTGAGAGTCAGAAAATTCTCATTCCATCTTTTTCCATTTCGATGCGAATAATAGATATCTCTAATAAGGTCCTTAACACTTGGCCCATCCCATAGTGTATAAGAGAATCTTTCTTGTGGACTTCATTAATGTCCTTATTAATTAAGGGTATTACCATCGAACGGCTGTGATGCATACATTACAGTGTTCTTTTCAACTTAACCACTGATGCACCTAATGGTTTCTACTTCATCAATTAATTTCCTGCAATCGATGGCCCCTTTTTACTCATTGAAGTCTCTGGACTTCCCCGAGACGAAGTACTTTTAAGTACATCCAAAAAGAATGGGCTCCTTGCCATTTATGGTTTTGCTGAGTTCATTCTTCGCATTTGAAGCGCGAATAAAGTTCTTCTCATGAGCAGCGACATGTGTTTTAGAGCAAACAGCAAACAACATTCAGTTCCTCGATCCTTTTCATGGCTCTTCTCCAAGCCTTTCCAATGGCTGCGTTAATTACCGATTTGGAGATTAACTCCCTTGATATTGAGGTTTACTCTCGATGCACCGATAACATTTGTCGCATCTCTAGCATTGCGACCGTTGTTTGCCTTATACGAGTTTTCCCTACTCGAAGCTTTGGTATTAAATACCATATTCAACAAGTGCTCAGGCAGTCCTTACCATGAGTCTTCCTTGAATTGCCAAGGGCTTAATATAAAAACTCTTGATAACTACTTGCTTCTCATTACCTTGACTATAGATTTGGTTATAGGATTACTAATCCATTACTATTATTATGCCGAGTTCCTATACTGCGGAAACAAGGATAGAGGATAAGGATGGTTCCTAACGGATATATCCATCTGATATTTGAAACAGTTTCTAGGGTACCATTGGCCAATCCTACTTTATACTTAACGCTTAGAGTTTTTTAACAGGCAGATTCAAAGATTTATAAAATCCATTGTCTATGAAAGACTTATCTGAACCTCAATTAAGTATTACTCTAGCATGAGCGTTATTGATAAAGGAATTACATGTTGCGATATTGGCATCCTGATTAGCTTCTTGAGCATCCATTTGAGAGTTTCCAGCGTTGTTCTTCTTAGCCTTTACAGGCTTCTCGGTTTTATTCGGGCAGTTAGTTTTGATGTGCCCTATTTCTTTGCAACCGTAGCAGGTTGCGTCTCTAAACTTCTTGCAATCCAAGGTCTTATGCTCCTTGGACTTGCAAATTCCACAGAGTAAAGGCCGGGATTCAAATCTGCATTTCCCGAGGTGGTTTTTCCTACAGGTTTTGCATTTGGGCTTTTTATCTAACTGCCGGTTGTCTTTCGAGTCCTTTCCAGACCTAGCTGCTCCTTTCTTGGCAGCCTTAGGGCAATTAGTACTGATGTGCCCCTTTTCACCACAGCTGAAACATTTTGCATCCTTCATGTCCCTACATTCGTGGGACTGGTGGCCAGCTCTTTTACAGATGCCACATTGCTTTATCTTTTGGTTTAATCGACACTGCCCCCAATGTCTTCTTTTGCAGGTTTTACACTTGGGTTTTGCCTCCTTTGGCTTGAACTGGCTATAGTTTGAACTGGCCTTACCCTTTTTACAACCCTTACTCGGGGTGTCATCGGACTTTCGCTTGTGTCCCTTCAACGCACGGTCCACAGCGTTGTTTACGGCCGTATCTATCATAGTCTGTAACTCGGTCCCCGATAAATTCAGTCTTTCATCATTATTCTGATTAATTGGATGATTGGGAGTTTCAGAGGGGTCGGCCATGATGATGCTTCGAAGGCTACAAACCAAGAAGTAATAGCTTACTTAATTATAGGGAATTGTCGAACTTGATAATTTAAATAGCCATGGTGCAACAAACCATATAGGCCAATAGATAGTATTAAGTTTATTTGATCATGTTTTGCCTAGGTTTTTAAATAAGCCATCCTTGGCGTTTAAATGGAATAAAATCCTTTATACTTACTAGACAGGGGACATAAGTCACGACTGTCAATGTCATAGTGACATCTTATATAGCACAACGGCTTGTTCCATAGGACTTTTCGATGGCACAGATGCCTTGTCACTAGGGAAATTTTAAAACATAATCAATGATTCCTTTGGATCGGAAAATTTCATAATTCATTGTCTTGACAAGAAGTTATGAAATATAACTATCGTTTTCATGTATGCATCTTTGCCCGTAGGTATACATCCCAGGTGGATGTTTAGATGTGTACATCATGTTCGACGTTTATTAGCCATGATTCCTATCGATCATATAGGCTAATTAAGGGGTTTGGAAGTTCCTAATATAAAGGTGACAATCGTGATTTTATCGTATCACTGTTGTCGGGAGTGTTAACACGTTTTCAAGTGTTTAATAAGGATCTGAATCTCTTTAAACAGGTCTTACCATCTTAGACAGGTCCCTAACGACATTCAAACTAGGTTATACCCTTTGAGACTCTTTTTAATATAAATACTGGCAGGAGAAGAATGATATTTATTTTATTCAGGATTATAATTATCCTACATTTATTTAAAATATAACTATGGCATAAAAGCCTAGTCACGTAGACAAGTTTAATTTATAACCAGGATTTCCACAGAATCGAGGTATTTGGGTCTGAGTTACAGTTCATTACCCTTCTTGACAGTGAGTTGCAGACTTCTACTGTCTCTTAGTCCCAGAGGACGTTATTTATTACCCGTAGGCACTTCATCCTTAATGGATGGCTATTTTACTTACAGGGAATTTTTAATAAATCCCAATTTTCAAATTTATTACCCGTAGGCACTTCATCCTTAATGGATGGCTATTTTACTTACAGGGAATTTTTAATAAATCCCAATTTTCAAATTTATTACCCGTAGGCACTTCATCCTTAATGGATGGCTATTTTACTTACTGGGAATTTTTAATAAATCCCAATTTTCAAATTTGGCCTGTGTGATTTATACTGCATCACAATTTGCCCAGCATGTTAACACACTTTCAGACGTTAACATAAATTTGGAATCTTTTTGACAGGTTCTACCATCTTGGCCATGTCTGCGACGACACGTGGCTAGGTTTCACCCCTAAGATTCTCTTTTTAACATAACGCAGATCAATCCTAAGTTGAGACGTTAATTATGGATCTGAATCTAATTATGGAGATACCATCTTGGCTCTGTCTTAAATGACACCTGAGCTAGGTCTTGGCCTTTTTTAGATTTTGCCATCTTATAATAATGGTAGATCTTGCAAAAAGGAATGTTACTTTAATTTATTTCATATATTATATTCTTATATATCGAATAAAGGAAATTTTTGATAAAGTATTCCAATGATTTTAAAAATACTGAATTGTCCTAAAAGGAATTTAAAGGAAATAATGTTGTCCTCAAAGGGACCAAAAGATAAATACCGTTATAAAGACCTCTAAGGAAACGATCTTCAGTAAAAGGAGTCTCTTCCTCGATATTTTATTTCTGAATGCTTTCTCCTTGGATGTTCATTTCATTTTAGCCGTGGTACGAAGCTCAGCATCTCGGGGCTCCGGGTGTGGAGAACTCCTATTACGGCTCCTTCGCTTGGCGACGTATCCAATATATAAAATAATTGGAAGCAATAAATTCCAGATTAGAATCGGGAGTATTCCTATGTTAAGTCTAGACTCAAGTATGTGCAATCGTGTCACTGAGATTAAACACATTAGGATAGTGTTTAATTCACTCAGCGTTGGCTCTGATACCAACCTGTCACACCCCGATCTCCACGTGTCACCGGTGGGCCCGGTGTGGGGTAAGGTGACGTGGTTGGCGTCATCATAGACAAACAACACAATATAATAATGCACAGCGGAAGCAGAATAGATTCATTTCAACTTTAAATAAAATGTAATAATAAATATCATATGTAGTTGAAACGGATCCACAGGCGGATCAAATAAAATAAGATAATTGTTCAACAGTTATTGTCGTCCGAGCTTGCGAGACTATTGTGGACGCTCTAGGAGACAGCCAGCCTAGTACGTGTAGTACCTGCACTTAACCTTTTGGGAAAATACGTCAGTTTACACTGGTAAATACAAGTTAACTGACTCATTTTGAAAATGATTGAAAATTTATTTAAATGCACATGGCATAAAATATTTTTATAACTTGGGATAATTATGCAGTATAAACTTGTGAACGAATTACATGCTACTCGTACGTTTGGTAGCCCGGGATCTTCTGTCCGGGTTAAAGATTAGTAGACACACCACATTAAAGAGTTATACACGACGGGTGTACGCCTACACCCCGTGCTCTGGTCGTGGCCATCTCGTAAGATAATGCCAAGGATATCCGGGACACGGTCAATAACCCCCCAAATGCTTAAAGTAAAACAAGACTGTTTAAACGAGTCGGACAAACTATTCCAATTGCATACCCAGGGGTGCAAGATTTGAACGCTCGATCAAGCGGTATTCTATATACCGTACCCCAAGCCCGTATAGGGAAAATAAGTCAAAATGTATTTACCTGAGCTAAATATAAATTCAATCTCAGCCGTATACCACCAAGCAAGTACAGATAGCTTTTACTGGTTCTCCTATTCTGGAACAGAGGTTTATAATAACCTATTAGATTCCTAACGGGTCTTTATTTAAGCCTAAGCTTAGACCGGTTAGTTTTAAGGACGATACGGTTCAAGCGCACGATTAAGCGAAAGACCGGATAGAATGTGATTTAGACCCGACAAGTTTGAATACTTGTATAATATGGGTATACTAAATACATTCTGGATTTTGAGATAAAAATGATAACGTTTGACCCGTTTCGGTCAATTTATGCAAACTAGTTGCATAAACCGAACCGAACGCTAAAAGGGCGTTACGGGTAACCAAGAGAGTCATATGCAAGTTCCCTGAGATAATATGCTTTAAATATGATATAATATCAGCAAGTTATGTCCTATTATGCCCCGAATAATTTTAAACTCAATTTATGCCTTAGAAGGGCATTTTGGTCATTTAAAATGTTATAAAAGAGTTAAATTGGAAATCTGGGTTTCGGGTCTGATTTATACAGTAAATATACTTAATTTGACATGTTATAACAGTAGGGTATGACCCATATACCAAACTTAACATTTAAAATCAAACTACGCACCGTAGGGGTATTTTAGTAATTTCACAAGGGCTAAAAACGTCAAAACTGGAAATCTGAGTTCAAAATCTTATACTTACTGTTATTATATGAAAATATGCTAAATACATCAGTAGGTATGAGTCTTATATGTTTAATATGAGTATAACGCTTACAATGCGCTAAAAACGCTAAAAATGCGATTTAGAGCCGTTTCCGGGTTTTTAAAAGAAAGCTGAGATTTTTATATTTCCAGAATGCCCAAAATAATTTATTTAACAAATAAAATCAGTAGAAAAAGGTTTGGGGTCAAAAGAATGTATAAAACTCATTTTATGGCTTAAACGGTCAAAACCGGCATTAACCGAATCGACTTAGCGACGTATGATCCGATCAGCCAAAAATTAAATAAAAATCTTCAAAAATCCCAGAATATTATATAACATCAGTGGGTAAAAAGTTTTATATCGAAAAGTGGCCTGAAATAGGTTATACGCTAAATGCGCCGTTTATTTAACATAAAGATATAGTTTTACGCTATCGGCCATAACTCAAAATCTGGACCACCAACTGATCTCAAATTTTCGGTGCAAGTTTATAAATTAATAATAAAGATTTCTACTCTTTCACTTTTCCAAAAATCACGTTTTATATCAAAAAGGGCAAAATAGTCAACTTTTAAGCATAATCGGAAACACGCATATGAATCGGTTAAGCATAGACTCAAGATGTAAAAATTCCAGAAAGTTATACATAAATAAAAATGGTCAAAAATACACTCTAATACAGATCTCAAACATGCATGCACGGATCCGAATCGATAGTCTACGAAAAAGTCGTTTTATAAGACTTTCGGTTCCGATCCGAGTTTATACTAAAGATTGTCGAGTTGTGATGTGTGTAAAATGCAACATATAAATCACATCAATTAAGGCATAAAACTAACCCTTTTTAAGTACTAATGTTGGAAAAAGAGTGTTTTTGTCTTCCTTTTGTATTTTCAGGATGAAATGAGCTCAAAATCACAAAAGAAGCAAAAAGACAACTAATTCTACCATAAATACAAGAAAAGGAACAAAAGTAGACTGCCCGGACCCTCAACGGCACCTCCCAAAGCAAAGGAGAAGAAACAGAGCCTGAACACGCCCCGTGTCCAGCGAACACGGGGGCGTGCCCAGGAAGCCGCAGAAAAGACAAACCAGTAGAAGCTTCCATTGCCCACCACGGGGCCGTGTCCAGCGGGCACGGGGGCGTGGTGAAAGTACAGCAGGCGCATTAATTGTAATTCGCAATTACAATTAATGAAGAGAGAGAATGTCAGACGGGCACGGGGCCGTGTCCAGCGGACAAGGGGCCGTGTCCAGCCTTCTATTCAGCCTATAAATAGAGGAGCTTGGCTTCATTTTCTCTCATCCCTTGGCACACCACCTCTCTCACGCTTCATCCACCACCCACCACCACCATAACACCATCATCCACCACCATCATCCATTGTCCATCGTAGAGTGTGTGAGTCGTCTCGGGATCCAAGATTGATCGTAAGAGTTCTTGACAATCAAGGCCATGTTTGCCTAAGTCTCTTACATCACTTGGTGAAGACAAGTGTTTAGTATAATACTTTTTATTTTTAATCTTTTGCACTTTTTATTTGGTTTTGTATTAATGACTTTAATAACTAGTTACTTATGTTGAAGGTGATCTTTCCTTATCGTTTGTCCGTGGTGTCTTGGCATTATTTTACTGTCTATATAAAATAAAAGATTTTCACCATTCATATCTCCACGGTCTATATGGAGGTATGTTGGCTACCTGGTCGGGGGTTGAGGGAACGGTTTGGTAAGGGTCTTGCCCTTGTTCAGCGTTTAGAGGTCCTGCTTGGGACCTGGGTCAAATTTAGTAGGATCTCCTTCAATGCCCATAGGTATTGGATGGCGGGGATCCAAACTCTTTGACCCCCTCATAAGTTAACTACTATTAATACTATAACCCGGCTATTTAGGACTGTATCTCTGCTGACTCAGACTACTTAGCCGAGGGTAACGTCACCGCCAAAAGCGGGGCCTACCACAATTTGCATTAATAACTTAATTCATTATCTTTCAATAATCCGACCCTTTAGGATTGTATCCTTGCTGACTCAAACTACTGGGTTGAGGGTAACGTCGCCTTCAAAAGAGGGGCCTACTACAATAACTAAGATAATCTCTTAAACAAGTGCAAAAGTGCAAAAATAATCAAAGGTTATACTAATACACATGTCGGATCCAAGTGATTCATCTTGTCTATCTGTTTTTATTTTATTTTTATTTTTCAGCATTTAGTTAGTTTTTATTTTCTTAGTTTAAAAACATTTCTCTAACCTTTTTGATTTGATTAGACGTTGAGGATAAACCGGTATTAAAAGCTCTTGTGTCCTTGGACGACCTCGGTATCTTACCAACACTATACTACGTCCACGATGGGTGCACTTGCCCATATGTGTGTTTAGTGTTAGTGAATATCGTGTTTTATAAATTTAAAACTTGGCTAAAAGTGTAAAAAGGGGCTTAAATACTCATCAAAAATATAACACACTTCACGCACATCAAGTTTTTGGCGCCGTTGCCGGGGACACAAGGATTTTAAGAAAGCTTAAAATCGACGGCCTAATCAGTTTCTCAAAACCTTTTTAAAACGCGCGCATTTTTCTGCATTTTAGTTTAGTTTTGCATTTACAGTAGCCTGAACACGGGCCGGTGCTCACTGAACACGCCCCCGTGCTGCATATTTTTAAAGTAGATACCCAGATACAGAGTCTGAACACGGGGCCGTGCTCACTGAACACGCCCCCGTGCTCAACGTGACCAGTAAATTTAATTAAAACGCCCAGATACAGACCCAGAACACGGGGCCGTGTTCACTCAACACGGGGCCGTGTCCAGCTTCTGTTTCCGTCTTATTTTTGTTTTCTGGTCCCGAGACTCAGTTGTGGTCTGTTGAGTGATTCTTATGGATCAATACTCAAGAGGTTACAACTACACCTATGATGAGGATGATTATAGGGGTAATTATTGCACTAATTGTCGTAACGCACGCTCGGTTCAATATAATAACTCATATCAACCATCCAATTCATACAACCATTATGAGGAGCCCAGGTACGAGCCATCAACTTCATACACATCCTATGAAGACCAAAGGTATGAACCTACTCCCTCATACTCATATTTTGATGAACCAAGGTATGAGCCTTCATACTCATACTTTGAAGATTCAAGATATGAGCCACCACCTTCATACTCTTATTATGAGGAACCATGGCGTGAACAACCCACCTCATATGAGTACTATGAAGAACAAAGTTTCGACCCTTATCCATCATATACTTATAATGAAGAACAATGGTGTGAACCATCTACTTCATATGAGAATTATGAGGAACCAAGGATCGAACAACCGGATTCAAGCTTTGAGGATCCAAATTCTTTTTCTCTCATCGAAGTAACTAATAGGATATTGGAAAAACTTAAAACTATCGAACGTTATATAAAAGAATCTCGCGCAAGGGAAGAGGAATCCCGCGCAAGAGAAGAGCTAAAAAATGATAATAACGTAGAGATAGTTGAAAGTATAAAAATGGAAGAACAAGAAAGTGAAAAACCGACACATGAGTTAAACAACGAAAAAGGCGAGTCCAATGATGTCAAAAATCAAGAAGGGTCTAATTTTGAGGAAATTACTCTCTTGTCACCTACTTTCGAAAATCATTGTTTAATAACCCCTCATGCCAAGTTTTTAAAAGAGTTAAACACTAGTGCTAAAATCAAAGACTTAGTAAGTGTTAAGTTAACTAATGATCAAACCTCGCTAATAAAAGAAGATCCTTTTGAAATTAACATTACACCGGTTCCATGTTTCTTTCAAAATTCATTTATTAGCAATATCACCATCGATAAAGATCTTTGTGTTAACATAATGCCTAACTACATTCTTGAAAAATTAAGTGTTAGTGATTTTACTCCACTTCAAATACCCATTTTTCTATCCAATCGGAAAGTAATGAAATCAATCGGTGTAGTTGAAGATGTTTTGGTTCAAACAAATCAAATGGTAATCCCAACCGACTTCGTCATCCTAGATGACACCCCCTTAGTCTTGGGAAAACCTTTTGTACAAACTCATAGAGCTTTGAAAAACCGGAAATTCAACAATCTACCTCTTCAATTAGGGGCATTCAAAAGGAGCATAGATCTTGAGCGTTCAATGAAATATCCTTTTGGCAACAATGACCCCCTAATTGAAGATGAAGCTGAACCACCCGATACAACCAACGAAGAGGACCACTTTGTCGAAGAAGAGATAGCCATAGAACAAACCTTTAAGGTTCTTAATCTAGATGAGCCACAAAATAAGGTGTCTTCTAAAGACCCACCCATTGAGCTCAAAGAACTTCCTAAAGGTTTGGAATATGCTTTTCTAGGCAAAGAAGGTAGTTTACCCGTAATTATTTCATCTAAATTAAGTAATATAGAAAAAGAGAAATTAGTTAACCTACTTAAAAAACACAAAAACGCGATCGCTTGGAAGCTTGTAGATATTAAAGGAATAAGCCCTTCCATGTGCACGCACAAAATTTTAATGAATGATGACTACAAAACGGTAATTCAACCACAACGAAGAGTGAACCCCAATGTTCAAGAAGTGGTTAAGAATGAAGTCATCAAACTACTCGACGCCGGACTAATCTACCCTATCTCCGATAGCCCGTGGGTAAGTCCCGTTCAAGTAGTCCCAAAGAAAGGAGGTATGACGGTAATAACTAACGAGAAAAATGAATTAATACCAACGAGAACCGTCACAGGATGGAGAGTTTGTATAGATTATAGGCGATTAAATGAAGCGACAAGGAAAGACCACTTTCCTTTGCCCTTCATTGATCAAATGTTAGAAAGATTATCCGGTCATAAATTTTATTGTTTCTTAGATGGTTTTTCAGGTTACTTTCAAATACCGATAGCACCAGAAGACCAAGAGAAAACAACTTTCACATGTCCCTACGGAACTTATGCATATCGACGCATGCCATTCGGTCTATGTAATGCGCCTGCAACATTCCAACGTTGTATGGTCGCCATTTTCCATGATATGATCGAAAAGACAATGGAAGTCTTCATGGATGACTTTTCCATCTTTGGAGACTCATATGACCAATGCCTCGATAATCTTGAACGAATGCTATCCCGATGTGAGGAAACTAACCTCGCCCTTAATTGGGAAAAATGCAATTTCATGGTAACAGAGGGAATAATACCCGGTCACAAAATCTCAAGCGAAGGAATGGAAGTTGATCGAGCAAAAATAGAGACTATTTCTCGATTACCTCCTCCATCCTCCGTGCGAGCAATCAGAAGTTTCCTAGGACATGCCGGATTTTATAGAAGGTTTATCAAAGACTTTTCAAAAATTTCAAGACCTCTAACAAAATTACTTGAAAAAGATGCACCCTTCATCTTTGACAAAGAATGCAATCAAGCATTTCTAACCCTCAAGGAAATGCTAGTCAATGCACCCATCATGATAGCGCCAGATTGGAAATTTCCTTTCGAAATCATGTGTGATGCAAGTGACTTTGCTGTTGGAGCAGTCTTGGGACAAAGAAAAGAAAAGCATTTCCACCCAATTTATTATGCTAGTAAAACTCTTAATGACGCACAAGAAAATTATACAACTACAGAAAAAGAATTACTAGCGGTGGTATTTGCTTTTGATAAATTTCGTTCTTATCTTGTTCTTTCTAAAACAGTAGTCTATACAGACCATGCAGCCATCAGGTACCTCTTCAAGAAGCAAGACGCAAAACCCCGTTTGATCAGATGGATTCTACTCCTCCAAGAATTCGACATCGAAATCAAGGACAAAAGAGGAGCAGAAAACACTGCTGCAGATCATCTCTTGCGCTTAGAAGACCCAGCTTTGGAGACAACCAGAGACGAGCAAATCAACGAGAAATTTCCCACGGAATCCTTGGAAATGATGGAAAGTAGACAAGAACCATGGTATGCCGACTACGCTAATTTCTTAGCTAGCGGTATAGTCACCAAAGGATGGCCACATCATCAAAGAAAGAAATTCTTTGCTGATGTAAAGCATTACTTTTGGGAAGACCCCTATCTTTTCAAAATGTGTGCCGACCAGCTCATCCGAAGGTGTGTCCATGGTAATGAAGCACGAAGAATTCTCCGTCATTGTCATGAAGGTCCATACGGAGGACATCATGGTGCCACAAGTACCGCACGAAAGGTATTTGATTCGGGATTTTACTGGCCGACCATTTACAAGGATGCACAAAACCTTGTGAAGACATGTGATGCCTGCCAGAGATCAGGTAATATTTCTTCCAAAAACGAAATGCCTCAAAATGGCATTCTCGTCTGTGAAATCTTTGATGTGTGGGGACTCGATTTCATGGGACCTTTCCCACCTTCAAAGGGAAACAAATATATACTTGTGGCAGTCGATTACTTGTCTAAATGGGCGGAGGCCGAGGCTCTTCCAACAAATGATGGAAGAGTAGTGGTAAAATTTTTGAAAAAACTGTTTTCTCGCTTCGGGACACCAAAGGCTTTAATAAGTGATAGAGGTACCCATTTTTGCAATCATCAACTCGAAAAAATATTAACAAGGTATGGGGTCTATCACCGGGTCTCAACAGCATATCACCCTCAAACAAATGGGCAAGCCGAAGTGACTAATCGAGGTTTAAAACGAATACTTGAAAAAACCGTAGGAATAAATAAAAAAGAATGGGCCGACAAATTAGACGACGCTTTATGGGCTTTTCGAACTGCTTATAAAACTACTATAGGCACAACCCCATATAAACTCGTCTATGGAAAAAGTTGTCACTTGCCAGTAGAAATAGCTCACAAGGCCTACTGGGCAATAAAAAACGTAAACTTAGATTTAGAAATTGCCGGTAAAAATCGATTTTGTCAAATAAATGAATTAGACGAGCTAAGGAATTATGCATATTCTAACTCCGAAATTTATAAAGAAAGAATGAAAAATTTACATGATAAATATATTAAATCTAATGAATTTCGGGTTGGAGATCAAGTTCTATTGTTTAATTCACGACTTCGATTATTTCCTGGTAAGCTAAAATCTAGGTGGTCAGGACCTTTTTCTGTCACCCATGTTTTTCCACACGGTGCAGTAAAGATTAAAACTCGAAATGGGACACCATTTAAAGTCAATGGCCAACGGCTGAAACTCTACCGAGGATCCATTGAGGATGAGGAAGAGGAGATCTCACTTCAAACGGTTAACGAATAAACTCATACCCGACATGTTTCAGATGTCGAAATTCACAAGGTTTTAACGCAAATGAACTGGACGCTAGGGCATGGTACGAGGTTCTACAAACAAGACCGGAAGATTACCCAAGGCGGGCGTGTACTGATTTGCTAACCATGGTGAATCAACTTGACCGCTTCAACAACATTGTGAGGGGTCCACTGCATGTCGCATTGACCACCCGACTACGGTCGGTACATCAATGCACAATGGAGTTCTACAGCACCTTCATTTTCAACTCGAGGCGCGAACCGTTTGACCATGAGGCGGTCGAATTTCGATGTGGAGGGACCACGTTTAGAACCTCCATGGCACAGTTTGGAGCCATCATTGGGCTATATAGTGAAGAGGAAGCGGGGAATGAAGAGAATACTGGGGGATTACGAGACTTGGATGCAACTGAACGCCAAGCCGCATGGGCTCAAATAGGTGAAGGAATCTACAACCCGAGCAGCACCAAAAGCACCAAACTGAGGGACCCGCTATACCGATACATTCACAGGCTCCTCTCCTACTCGCTGAACCAACGCCACGACAGTAGTGGCGTTGTTGGGTTGAAAGATTTGGTTGTCCTTCACTGCATCCACAACCAGAAGCCTCTCGATGTTCCGTACCTCCTACTGCGAAACATGCACCTAAACCGCCTTGCTCATGCTCCTACACCGATCTTCTTCGGAGGATGGGTGTACCGTCTTTTCAAGCACTTCACGAATATCCCAAGGTCCTTCGAAAGGAGTCCATGGTCGGGACGGGTCGATTATCACATTTGCCGATCCATGAACTTGCTTTATGAAGCGGAGGACGGGACGGTGAGCTTTCAGAGGACGCAAGGCTATGCATGGAACCCGCAAGAGGCTCTAGTTCTTCATGCACCACATCCCCATTTTCAGTACCCACCCCAAGGCGATCCGGGCCAATCCTCCTCTCAAGGAGGTGGTTTTCCTAACTTTCAAAGTTTACATGATCTTTTGCAGGAAAACCTCATGTGCACAAGGAACACCTACAATCTCGCCAACAACACACACCACCGGGTTGGAGCTATCGAACGCAACATTAACGATATACAAGATGATATCGGTAGCATCCGGGAGTACATGGCGAGGCACGGGGGTGGAGATGATGGTAGTGATGAAGACATGGAGTAGGAGGCTTGAAGGAACAAGGGGCTAGTTGGTGATGAGCCCACAGGTTTAAGTGCCCTTCTATCTATCAAACAATTCATGGCCTGCGTGCCATTTGTCGAACAATTTACTTTCTCTAACTACTTTTTATCTTTGTTTTATTTTTACTTTATGTTTGGATGATGCTTGACGATGGTAATTTAGGATGGTTTGTGCTTGTTCGGTTGGTATTTAGTGTTTAAACAGGTACAATGCGAGGGTTAGAGTGCTAAACATTAGCACTTGCAGCCCTATGATGGAGAAACCGGGAGACAAAACCTATTTTTCAGGCTAACAGACTGTCCACACGGGGACGTGTCCAGCCGACACGCCCCCGTGTTCATCTCCCAGATCTGCTGTTTGGCTACTGACCTGCAATTTTTTTTTGCCAGACACGAGGCCGTGTCCAGCCGACACGCCCCCGCTTTCACCTTCTGTAAGTTTTCGGTACTGGCAGTTCACCACGGGGTCGTGTCCAATGGACACGGGGCCGTGTCCAGACTGCCAGTGACATAAACCTTTGTTTTTAAACCCACTTTTACACATTCTAATCAACCAAAAACTTTATTTTTGGACACATTGAGGACAATGTGTAATTTAAGTGTGGGGGGGATGCTAAAACCTTGAAATTTTGCAAAATCCTAAACACAAGCCTTACACAAAACTCTATTGGAACCGCTAAACACCCCAAATTTTTTCAAAAACTTTTTCATTTTTTTTTACTTGTCTTAGTTTAAGTTGGGAATAACAAGTTCTAAAAAGGTTATATTTTTACAAGTTTACAACCGATAGCGTCGTGATAAAAAGAACCAACATAAGAAAATTATGAAACGGTATAACAAGTCTAGTTAAAAATTCGATTATATATACTTGATCACATTAAAAACCCATTCCCACAAAAGTGAGTTTTGAGCCTTTATTGAGCATAAAAATATACATATTTAGACTAAATGCTCATTTTTCGTTTCTTGTGTGAATAGCCGCTCGGTTCTTACAAATCTAGAACTTGCCACGACGATACATTCCCGGTCCTTACCAACTTAAACCCAAGTAAGTAAATGATGGAGGCATTAGGACTAACCATTTTTCTTTCAAAACCATTATTTTTCATTTTTTTACCTACCCAAAATCCCCCTAGATAGCCCCTTTGAGCCTAAACCTTTCATTTCATTACCCCAAAACCCTTTTTACCCACCAAAAACCTTTTTATTTTCACCCTTTATTTTAGTAACAAGCTCGCTTTTTCGTAAACTCGCCTTTTTATGTGATGAAAAAAAATGACGATGAAGTCAAAAACAAACAAAAGCTTGTTTGGAGAAATACTTCAAAATAAAAAGTCACTAAAAACAAGGTATTTCACGAAAACCGACGCTTGTTACGATTTTCGCCCTTTTTACTAACCACTAACTAACCACCCACCTTTAACCCAAGCCTAACCCTTCACCCCAAAAGTCCTCTTGATATTTACAATGGTAAAAAGTTAAAAAGGAGGAGGATTGATTGCTTGGCAAGCCTATGGAAGGCGTAGGTTCCATGCCGCTCTCGAGTGATTCACTAAAAATATACACCTTCGGCCGAGTGTTGAGTGATCTCCCGTGAGGTATGTGAACTTGTATATAAATGGAATTTTAATAAGGCATGCTATGCCCAAATAAGTAATTTATCTTATGAAACGTTCAAAATAAATCATAACGAATAGGATTGTAAATAAATAAAAATAAAACCTATAAAAACCTTGGATTCCCGACACTCTAGGACAAGCTAAAAAACTTCTCTTCTACCTATTCCATTTGGGAGTGTAAGCCACATTTAAAGAGTTTTGCTTGAGGACAAGCAAAAGTTCAAGTGTGGGGGTATTTGATGTGTGTAAAATGCAACATATAAATCACATCAATTAAGGCATAAAACTAACCCTTTTTAAGTACTAATGTTGGAAAAAGAGTGTTTTTGTCTTCCTTTTGTATTTTCAGGAAGAAATGAGCTCAAAATCACAAAAGAAGCAAAAAGACAACTAATTCTACCATAAATACAAGAAAAGGAACAAAAGTAGACTGCCCGGACCCTCAACGGCACCTCCCAAAGCAAAGGAGAAGAAACAGAGTCTGAACACGCCCCGTGTCCAGCAAACACGGGGGCGTGCCCAGGAAGGAGCAGAAAAGACAAACCAGTAGAAGCTTCTATTGCCCACCACGGGGCCGTGTCCAGCGGGCACGGGGGCGTGGTGAAAGTACAGCAGGCGCATTAATTGTAATTCACAATTACAATTAATGAAGAGAGAGAATGTCAGACGGGCACGGGGCCGTGTCCAGCGGACACGGGGCCGTGTCCAGCCTTCTGTTCAGCCTATAAATAGAGGAGCTTGGCTTCATTTTCTCTCATCCCTTGGCACACCACCTCTCTCACACTTCATCCACCACCCACCACCACCATAACACCATCATCCACCACCATCATCCATTGTCCATCGTAGAGTGTGTGAGTCGTCTCGGGATCCAAGATTGATCGTAAGAGTTCTTGACAATCAAGGCCATGTTTGCCTAAGTCTCTTACATCACTTGGTGAAGACAAGTGTTTAGTATAATACTTTTTATTTTTAATCTTTTGCACTTTTTATTTGGTTTTGTATTAATGACTTTAATAACTAGTTACTTATGTTGAAGGTGATCTTTCCTTATCGTTTGTCCGTGGTGTCTTGGCATTATTTTACTGTCTATATAAAATAAAAGATTTTCACCATTCATATCTCCACGGTCTATATGGAGGTATGTTGGCTACCTGGTCGGGGGATAAGGGAACGGTTTGGTAAGGGTCTTGCCCTTGTTCAGCGTTTAGAGGTCCTGCTTGGGACCTGGGACAAATTTAGTAGGATCTCCTTCAATGCCCATAGGTATTGGATGGCGGGGATCCAAACTCTTTGACCCCCTCATAAGTTAACTACTATTAATACTATAACCCGGCTATTTAGGACTGTATCCCTGCTGACTCAGACTACTTAGCCGAGGGTAACGTCACCGCCAAAAGCGGGGCCTACCACAATTTGCATTAATAACTTAATTCATTATCTTTCAATAATCCGACCCTTTAGGATTGTATCCTTGCTGACTCAAACTACTGGGTTGAGGGTAACGTCGCCTTCAAAAGAGGGGCCTACTACAATAACTAAGATAATCTCTTAAACAAGTGCAAAAGTGCAAAAATAATCAAAGGTTATACTAATACACATGTCGGATCCAAGTGATTCATCTTGTCTATCTATTTTTATTTTATTTTTATTTTTCAGCATTTAGTTAGTTTTTATTTTCTTAGTTTAAAAACATTTCTCTAACCTTTTTGATTTGATTAGACGTTGAGGATAAACCGGTATTAAAAGCTCTTGTGTCCTTGGACGACCTCGGTATCTTACCAACACTATACTACGTCCACGATGGGTGCACTTGCCCATATGTGTGTTTAGTGTTAGTGAATATCGTGTTTTATAAATTTAAAACTTGGCTAAAAGTGTAAAAAGGGGCTTAAATACTCATCAAAAATATAACACACTTCACGCACATCAAGTTGATTATGATAAAACACATTCTTATATTCATTATAAGTTATTTTTGATGATCAAACTGATTGCATGTTATCTACATTACCATTTATGTTATATTTCGCAAAAACGATTTCTGTTGACTTTTTAAGAACATCTTTGACTCGACAAATAGCATGCTTAGAGTGGGAATCAGAGAATGCCCTTTTGAGGGTTTGTTTCCCACATAAATACCAACTTATAAGTGGTTTCAATTTGAGAAATGACAGAGCCAAACTCGTTTAATCGAAAAGTCAAACTATATGAACAACGGATTGACTTTTTGCTAATAATCAAAGCTAGAACGAATTATAGAATGATATGAATGCTTACAAAGGTCCTAATGAAGCCTAGAAAACACTTGGAGGCTGCCTTGTCGATCAGATTATCCCTGGAGAAGCCTTGTGAAATTTTGATAGTTGCTATGTTCTTGTTTCTCTAACTCAAGTGCCCAAAATGTGAGCTTTGATCTGAATTATAAGGAAATCAGATGTTGTAAGGAGTCTACATGTGTCTATACTTGCATGTCCGTCCATTGGTGCATAAGGGAGGTGATATTAGCTGTCAAACACTCAAAAATTCGGACTTAACAGCAGCTGATCGCGAATTCTGCACCTGGGGCTGCTAAACTTTGATTAAAAATGGCAGCTTTGGTCCCTGTCTTTGCACGCGAGGTTTCGGCTATTTATTTTGACTCGTAAACCCCCAAACTTGGTTTTTAAGAACCTTGGGACATTTACCAACATGGTAATGTCCTCGGATAACTTTGCGCTCACCCGAAAAGCCATGAAATTCGACGTTGACGCTTTTAACCCCTCAAGTACGGTTTTGGCCATAACTTTCTCATTCGATAACGAAACTTCATGAAATTTTTACCACATATTCTAGTGAGTATATTTTAGCATTACAAAGCTTCGGGTCTGCCAAAAGTTCACTCAGAGGTATAAATTCAACATGTTGACACTTTTAGCCCCTATAGTTTGTAATTCCTCACTTTTGTGCAATTTCCGCTTCGTATGATCCATGATCCATCCGTTTAAGGTCATAAACATTATGTAGGGTTATTATAGAGTCCATTTATCCATTGTTGACACTTTGGACCCTTACGTTCCATAGTTTTCACCGTTTGTCAACTTTAGTCCCTCTAAAGTTTGTTTTTGCATATGCAAAGTCTATGACACGTGTCAATACATTATTGGACGTAAATTTTCGAGGTGTTACACAAGTTAAGCAACTTCCAACGTAAAGAGCGATATCCCGTTTCATGCCCGGCCACCAGTACTTATAACGCAGGTCCTGGTACACCTTATCAGCGCCGAGATGAATAGAATATCGGGATTTGTGGGCTTTGTTCATGATAATCTTTCGCAAATCGGTCCGTTTAGGGATCCAAATTCGGTCCAGATAGTAGAAAATCCCATCGGATTTGCTTACAAGTTGAGCTCCATCATGATAGATCCTTTCTTTCTTCAATGTACGCTCATTAAAGCAAGCATGTTGAGCTTCGCGGATGAGGGCTTCGAGATTATGCTGGGCTTGGGTATTACGAATACTGAGCATGTAGCTCCGTCGGCTGAGCGCATCGGCAACAACATTCGCCTTGCCTGGGTGATAACGAATCTCATAGTCGTAGTCGTTAAGAAGTTCTACCCATCGGCGTTGACGCATATTGAGTTCCCTTTGATTAAAGATGTGTTGTAAACTCCTGTGATCAGTGTAGATTGTACACTTAGTGCCATACAGGTAGTGTCGCCAAATCTTTAATGCAAAGACAACCGCGCCTAGCTCGAGGTCATGGGTTGTATAGTTCTTCTCGTGGATCTTGAGCTGGCGAGATGCGTAAGCTATAACCTTGTCCCGTTGCATAAGAACACAACCAAGACCGAGGTTGGAAGCATCACAGTAGACAATGAAATCGTCGTTTCCGTCGGGCAGCGTGAGAATAGGAGCATTGCAGAGCATACGCTTGAGGGTTTGGAAGGCAGTCTCCTGTGCGGTTCCCCACACAAAAGGCTTGTCTTTATGAGTAAGAGCGGTAAGCGGCACGGAGATCTTGGAGAATCCTTCAATAAATCGTCGATAATAGCCTGCTAGTCCGAGAAAAGAACGAACTTCAGACGGGTTCTTAGGCGTAATCCAACCTTTGACGGCTTCAATCTTCGCGGGATCGACGTGTATTCCCTGACTATTCACGATGTGACCCAGAAACTGAACCTCCTCTAACCAGAATTCATACTTGGAGAACTTGGCATAGAGTTGGTTCCCCTGATGTAACTCGAGAACCAAACGTAGATGTTGCGCGTGTTCGGTCTTCGATTTGGAATAGATCAAGAAATCGTCAATGAACACGATGACGAAACGGTCTAAGAAAGGCTTACACACGCGATTCATCAGATCCATAAAGACCGCGGGTGCGTTAGTTAGACCAAAAGGCATAACAACGAATTCATATTGGCCATATCGGGTTCGAAAAGCGGTTTTGGGGATGTCTTCCTCTTGAATCCACAATTGATGGTAGCCTGAACGCAGATCGATCTTCGAGAAACATTGGGCACCTTGCAGCTGATCAAACAAGTCGTCGATTCGGGGCAAAGGGTATCTGTTCTTGATGGTTAGCTTATTCAACTCTCGATAATCGATGCACATCCAGAACGACCCGTCCTTCTTTTTGACGAAAAGGACTGGCGCGCCCCAAGGAGAGGTGCTCGGGCGAATAAAGCCTTTTTCAAGCAATCCCTGGAGTTGATTTGAGAGTTCCCGCATTTCGGATGGAGCGAGTCGATAAGGAACTTTGGCAACGGGGTTAGCTCCAGGAATAAGGTCAATACAAAAGTCGATATCACGACTTGGCGGTAGTCTAGGGAGTTCATCAGGGAACACCTGAGGAAACTCGCAGACCACTGGAACATCTTTGACTTCGGCTTTCTTTTTCTTTTCCTTCTCCGCTACTACAATGTTGGCCAAGAAGGCTCGGCATTCCTTGCGGAGATACTTGCTGGCTTGAACACATGACATGAGCTTGAGACCTTTCGACGCTGTTTCACCGTATACACATAGGAGACCACCATTTGCGAGCGAGAATCGAATCATCTTATCAAAACACACAACTTCAGCATGGTTTTTGTGAAGAAAGTCCATGCCTACCATGACGTCGAAACTTCCGAGTTGCATCGGAATAAGGTCGATTGGAAAGATGTGATTGTTGAGCTCCAGAGTACAATCACGGAGAACAGAGTTAACGGCAACAGTTCTTCCAGTAGCGACTTCAACTTCGAATGACGAGGACAGATAAGAGCGCTTACGACTAAGGAGCTTCTCGAATTCAAACGACACAAAGCAGTTATCGGCTCCAGTATCAAACAAACACGATGCATAAATACCATTCATAAGGAACGTACCATTAACCACGTTGTTATCCGCCTGAGCCTGACGGGCATTGATGTTGAAGGTTCGAGCATGGGCTGCTTGCTGCTGTTGCTGAGGCTGCTGTTGTTGCTGCTGGGGCTGCTGGGGCTCTTGCTTAACCACCCTGTTCGGGCACCTATTTGCAAAGTGGTTAGGATCACCACATGCAAAGCAGACTCGAGCGTTGACTGCAGGTGCTTGAGCTGCTTGTTGGCCTTGAGGGGCGGGGAGCAGAGCTTGGTTGACAGTAGCTTGCACTGGGGCTTGACGGGGACCAAAGCGATAGTTCGTAGTGAAATGACCGTAAAGGTTGCAGTGAGCGCAAAAACGATAGGCTAGACCCACCGGATGATGATACGAGCATGTCGGGCAGAGCGGGTGAGGGCCTGTGTATGCACGCTTTGCTGGCAGTGCACTGATCACTGGAGCTGAGCGGTGGTGCTGTTGCTGCTAAGCTGGTACAGCTTGTAGAGGAGCAGCAGTTGTTGCGGCAGCACAGCTCTTGTTGCTGGAGCTGTTGTTGTTGTGCTTCTTCTTTCTTCTTGATGACTTGGAGGATTGAGCAGTGGCGGTGTCGGTGGATGCTGTTGCGGTGGCTTGGTGCAGAGACTTGGTTTGCTTATCCCAAAAGCCAGACTTCACTCGCTTGTCATTGACCTCAGCGGCGAGTAGGTAAGTCTCTTCAATTGTTGCTGGCTTGGCGGCGTGAACAAAGTCGGCTACACAATCGGGCAGAGCTCGAATGTACTTCTTGATGGTTTGATCTGGGATCTTGACCTGATCGGGACATATGATGCTAAGCTGCTTGAAGCGAGTAGTGAGAGCAGCGTTGTCTCCATCCTTCTGTTTGATGGTCCAAAACTCGTCCTCCAGCTTTTGGCGTTCATGAGGAGGGCATAATTCATCGATCATAATTGCCTTCAACTCCTCCCATGTTAGCTCGTAAGCTGCATCATTTCTGCGCTTGTTCCGTTCGGCTGTCCACCAGTCTAGAGCACAGGACTGGAAGACGCCTGTAGCATTGAGAGTGCGGAGATTTTCAGGACATTCGCTTTGGCGCAGAGTGACTTCGACTGAGTCGAACCAATGGAACATGGCAGTAGGGCCATCTTCTCCGGTGACCTCTTTGGGTCCGCATGCTTTGAATTGCTTGAAACTGAAAGCAGCCTTGTTAGCATCTTTGGGAGCGTCTGTTCGCGATTCTTCAGACGACTTGCTGGCGTTTTCATAAACGTTGCTCACAGCCTTTGCTACACTTTTGGCGATGATGGCGGCGAGACGCTTGTCTCTTTTCTCTTGACGAGTCAGGTGGTGTCGGGATCCAGACGACGACATGGTCTGCAACAGACATCGTCACAGGACTCAACGCAACGAAATCGAACCTCACCTCACACGTCTAGACTACTAAAGCTCAGGAACACGAGCAAGGCACAAACACATGTAAGCACATAGACACTCAAGGCACAAAATCCACATAACCACAGAAGCACATAAACATTTATGGCACAGAAGCACAGAAGGATATAAACACATATACATTTAAGCATAGAAGCAGTCAGAAAACAGAAACCTATCCTTCCAAGGTCGAGTGTCGTTCGTGTAGCGATCACATAGAGCATAACGGGTAGCATAGTATAATTATAGCCTATCTTAGTCGTGTAGCATAGCATAGTGTGATATCGTCTAGATTGCAGCAACTGGAGATCGAATTGAGACAAAACGGCAATGCGAGTCGTGTGTGTTGATCGAAATGACTGCAAAATTGAATAATATCCAAAATATAAACACATAAACAGATAAAGCACACATAAACACATAAAATCAACGAGTCATCAGAGTACGCGATAACGGTTCTCAGAATCGAATACATAAAATCGAGACATAGATTGTCCGCGGCTACTAGACATCGACTACCCCAAGCAGTTCGACTATTCACAGTGGACTTGTCGTCACTTTCGACTCTAGAGGTCGTGTTTCTGCCTCGATTCTTGGGCATTCTACACGCATTCCCTAGGTCATACTTGTGAGTTCAGGTCGTTGGAGTCCGTCGAAGCTTTGGTGAGATGTAATAAAGTTCGGAACAAGTTGTCAAGGTTAGGGTTTCACCCCTGGCTTAACAATTCCTCCCTTGTTTCTAAGAAAAATTTTTCATCAAAATGGGGATTTCACTCTTGATTTGGGATAATTCTCCTCGTATGTTAGTGAAAATATCAGGATAAGCATGAATAAATGGGTAAAATTATCATAAGTCAGGCAATTTAGTCGGGAGTTTGCGGTTTTCACACCTAATCCTGACTGAATCGCTTGACCCTAAACTGGAAATTCGGGTGCAGTGATAGCGAAGAATTGCAGAATAAAGCACATAAACTTGGTCTGATGGTTCCTAGCTATAGTCTAGGTCTCTAAGACAGTGACCCGGACTAGGTCGTGTCTAGCCTAATTCCCTATAGTTATGGCTCTGATACCAATCTGTCACACCCCAACCGATGGCGGAATCATCGGGGCATGGCACTGAGTGAAACAGATTGTTCAAAGAAATTCCATAACAACTATTATTACCGAATAGTTTAAATATCACGTCCCATACCATTACCCATAAGATAAATTTAGTTATTACAGACATAGATATCCTTCAAACAAAACATGTTCCGACAACTCAGATTTAAGTACATAAATATAAATTATCTTGGTTTCTAGACTCTTTCCTAGCCTCTATTTCACAGCAGGAAGAGCAAGTAAGCATCCTAAACACTGTCACATACGTTAAAATAAAGTCAATACATATAATGTAAAGGTGAGCACACAAGTTTGATAATAGCATATAGAGTTCAAATAGTTTACGCATAACCAACACGTACACAGTGAGAGAGGATGCATGTTAATCATCGACATGGATCTATCGATACCAACGACTGCGGGTTGACTGTCCGAGACAGTTCGCAATACATGATTACCACTGTAATCCATGCAAGTAATTGTCCTTAACAACCCCGTGTGAATGGGTGCTGAGTCCAAACTATAGTACTACGTTGCTAAGGCAGGTAGACAGTATTCCACGTGTAAACATAACAACAAGCATACATTTAGTCACGTAATACATGCAATCGGTTAGCGTTCAAATAGTTGAATAGTATGATCGATTGTGATTTTGATAAGTAACGTATGTAACACCCAAAAGTGCTAAAGCAAAAAGGGATTCGAGTATACTCACAGTGATTGATTATGGATTGAAGGGAGCGCTGAGAGTAGGGTTAGCCTGAATAGTTCGATAGTATAACGATGAGTAATGCGGAAATGCTAACAAGTGTAATTGGATCGATTGCTTTGATATGATTTTGAGGTGTTTTGACAACGAGTCGAACCATAGAACGTGGGTCCTTACTTACTTCACCGGTTTAGACTGGAATCACCCAAGTCCGGCCGGTGAACTGTTCGGAACGGTAGCTTAACGTTTAACCCGGAATCGGTGAACCTCGTAGATAGAATCCGAATCTTGAACCTCTTGGCTGTTAGAATGATTAGTTGGTTGGTTCAAGCTCCGTTTCTATCGGTTTTCAAGACATTGAGTGTAAAAGAGTTGAAAGAAGTCAAGAATTCTTCTTTCAATCCCTTTTCACCGTGAAAATGTTAAGATTCTTGCAAATCTTAGTTTGTTTATGTGGAAATCGGTTAGATCTAAGCTATTCATGGTTGAATGAGGCCAAAACATGATGTTCTTCAAGAACACCATGATGACATCACCCAAGAACACATAGATCTTGATGATTTCACGGTTAGAATCCAAGATTTGAAAGATAGAAAGATGAAGAATCATACATGGATCAAAAACGTACAAGAATTAGGATAAAAACTTACCGGAGTTGAGAGAAATCTGAGAAAAGGTGAAGAACAAGGGCTGGTTCGGTCAGAGCTTTCCAAAAGTGGAAAAGAAGACAATGACAGCCCTATTTATAGGCTCCAAAAGAGGAAAGTGGTAATCGATCGGCCAGGGTCTCCGATCGGTTGGGTTGCTCGATCGAACAGCATGTTCGATCGGCTAGCCTGTTCGATCAGTGATTCCTGTTCGATCAGGAACCCCTTTTTGAGTGTTTTGCGACGATTTTTGATATTTCGATTTCGATGGACGATGATACGGATACGATAGAGTTCCTAGTCAAATTACTTTCAGTCCCAACTACTATATCTAACATACAATCATCTGTAATTTCACATCTCGGTTTCGATTTCTATTGAGTTCGATTGCTTTTCGAGTTTCGATTCGATTTGATTGATTACCACACATAACATAAAGTAAACACGCACAAGTAACACATAAGGCACACACACACACACGTAAATATTACCACACCAGTTTCGCATAGTTCGAGTCTCGAGTTCGATTGATGAGTCGATTAGCTTGATTATTGATTGATTAACTTTATCGCATTGTTACTTCCTACTATTCACAGTCATAAATCGGTCGCATTGATCAAACATTTGATTACTTTGATTCTCTCTGATTACAACACTTATTCCACATAATACAAATAAAACACAAAATAGACTAATTACAGTCAAAGAAGTCAAGTTGACTTGGACTTTGACTTTGACTTTGACATTCGAAAACACGGGGTGTTACAGTTGAACTTTCTTCAATTTCTGCTTTCTCAGTTTCTACTTTTCCTTTATCTCCTACAACTTTTCTTGCTTCTGTCTCTTCCCATTCTCTTTTCAATCGAGCAGCTCTTTTTTCTTTCAACATCTCGATCTTTTCTGCAAAAAACAAATTAAAACTATCAGTATCTAAACCTCTCCTAGCTTTTTCAATATATTCTTCTTCATCATCGGTATCTGCCTCAACTCCCAATTCTTGAAAAATCGGTATTCTTTTCGGTTTAGATTTGTCAGATGTTTCCTTCAAGATTCGAGCAACAAAAGCTGAGCTTAAGTGTGGATTTTCTTGAACATATTTATCCCAGCTAAAACCTGCGGCCATTTTCTCATCATCTTGATCAATGATACCAAAATAAGCTTTCTTATTTGCATCTTCGATCATTTTCCTTTTTCCATCATCAATGTCCCGAGCATGTGCAGTTTGTGGTTCCCTTTGTTGAGTAATCTGATGAAAAATTGACTTCTGATAATAATCATTCTTTTCTTGATTCCCGGTTGCTTCTTTTTGTACATTCTCTTTTAAAATGACCCTTTCCTTTACAATGGAAACATGTAACTTTTGATTTATCAAATCCCAAAGGAGAAGTAGCCATTCCCCGAAACTCATCTCTACCAGTGATTTGCTGAAACTTTTCTGCTCTCCTAAACGCACTGGCTAAGCAACACTTCACATCCATCAATTCCAGTTCTTCAGCATCGATTTGGTCATAATCCTCTTTGATTAGCATTGGATTTCCAATTTTACCTCCTATCAAGCTTTCATATGATTCTAACATAGCAACAAGTGATGCCATATGCTGTTTTGCAACTTCTGGAGACAGATTTTGACCATTCTGAAAGTTCAATGTAACATTGCATTGCAAGTTTTGACCGTTGAAATTTGTTGAGGATTTTGACTGAGAACTTGAAGCTATAAAATTCGGATCAAAACTTGAATACGAAGACAAAGATCCACCACTCTGAGTTACATTACTACTCTTTGTTCCAGACGAACTGTCAGCACTAAAACCAGTTTGGATCTTTGGACTGGAGCTGGGGGTAGCCTAACTGACATCTTGTTGAGCATTCGGATTTGTCATGATAGCAGTTTTCTGAATATCCAATTCATGCTCCTCAATTTTCTGAATAAACTGTGCCAAGTTCATATTCTCAGACTTCCTCATGTGTTTCACAATCATCAAATAAGTTCCCCACTTATGCTGTGGTAGTGCTTCAGCTAGTTTATCAACCCACTCCTCATCATCTTTCTTTATATCCATTCTTCCCATTTCCAAAACAAGATGACAATATCTGTCCATAGTCGTTTTCGTTGATTCACCTTCGACAACTACAAACATATCAAATGATTTCTTCAGCAATGCCTTTCTGTTTTTAATCATATCTGCACTTCCTTTGAACTTTTGAATCAATGCATTCCAAATCGATCTAGCAGTACCCTCATGTTGAAGCAAAACAAAGATATCTTCCTTTACTGCTTGTTGTAGAAGACTAATCATCATTTTCTCACTTGTATACTTCAATTTATCACTCTCAGAAAAATCACAAAACGCTTTTTCAAGCCCACGCTCGTTTTTCGGTTTTTCATAATCTTTGTTTAAGCACACCACGTGTCAAACTTATATGCCTGCACCCAGTTCTCAAATCGATTTTGCTATCCTTTGAAATCTTCAATGAACATCAGCTTAGGTGGTTTTTGGTAAGTTCCTGTCTCATTCTCACTGTACAATGTTTAGGCAGCAGTAACAGGAGCAATCGGTGTTGCAAACGCATTGTAAAATTCCTCGTCCATGTTTCGGCAATTTTTTCACAAAAATTTACTAGTTCAAACGAAATTATAAGTCTCAAATGGAATTACTCTTCAAGCGAGATTACCTGCAAAACAACTTCAAACGAGATTAAACTTCACACGGAATTACAACTTCACACCGAATTACAACTTTCAATCGGAATTAGTAATTCCACGCGGAATTACTTCACACGATATTACCCTTTGAAGCGGAATTAGTGATTTCGTTTGAAACCTTCAAACGAAATTACAGATTTAAGCGGAATTAAGTAATTTCGTGTGAACCGGCTCAAACGAAATTACACACAGAAGCAGAATTAGATAATTTCGTTAGAAATGAATCTGTGATTCCGTGCGGAATTAGGCTGACGTCATCTTTTACGATCTGATTTTGAAGCGAAATTATTGATTTTATAAGATTTTGATTGAATTAAGGTCCAATTTTCTCAAGGATTCATTAAATCACTGTTTCGCACATAATGTGTGAAATTCAAGACATTTTGTCCGTGAAAACAAGTTCAATTTTGAAAAGAAGGTATAGAAGTCAGAAATAATGGCTGTTTTGGCAAGAACTCTTCTTCCTGCGCTCTGATACCACATGTAGGATCGAATCGTGACCCAAAGGAGTCAATTGGAAGAGCTCTTGTCTGTTACAGAGGCGGAAACTAAGAAACAGACTTGAAAAACAGCTGAATTCACTTTAAATTGCTTTGTTTATTGATTTAACATAGTTTACAATCAAACGACACGTCGGCAGCACTTCGGTACCGGAATCGCAGAATGATACAAATGATTTCGCTTGGGGAGGTATTTATAGGCCTCGTAATTCCGTTTGAACCATTCCCGAGCGGAATTAGAATTCCAAGCGGAATCTAATTCCGCACAGAATTACATCAACTGCACATCTCAAGCAAAATTACATGCTCCAAGAGGAATTACGTGCTTCAAACGGAATTACATATAAAAACCCTATTTCTTGAACTACGCACCCTGATCTAACATACTTAGAACAAGACTCGATACAAGACGAAGTCGACAGACGCATGCACCAACAGAGAGTGTTGCCGTCGGTCTTCGAAGGAGAGAAAGAGAGAGAGAGTAGGGTTTGTGTGTTTTGGCAAATAATGAGGAAGCAAAACCTTATAAGGGTTATGTGTGGGTTTAAATAGGGGAGTGGGCCGAACCCTTGAATGGGCTGCCCTTTGGTTTCGATTACAAAAGGTGTGGGCCGAGAGTTGTGTACCCAAAAGGGCTTGTGCGATTGAAAGAGTGTTGTGCGGTCAACATCACATATACATATATTACACAGTCCACATAACACAATATCATAACATTCCATTTAATTAACATATCACATAAGCACTTAACGTTCAAAACATGTTACATCAAAGCACACAAAGGAGTTCTAAAACACGAGTTGTCACATACGTCACGTGAGTCACTCGGTATTAGAAATTTGTGTGTTTTATATTATGTTTTTTTTTCTGAATTTGGTCGTCATTCGGTTGCTACCTAGCATGGTTTTACGCCTTCCCCAATCGTTGGTAGCACGGCTTACACCCCCTCGCTGCAACACGGTAAGCCTAAGACTAGTTAAAATCAAATAACCTAATTGCAATGAACACTAACATTATTTTGGAGCAGGAAAAAACACCGGTATAGTGTAATTGTGTTGTGGGGTCGGGTCATACCAACTTCTAGGATTTCCTTGTTCCACAACTTTAGTTGCCAACTTTGTGATTTGGTCATTCCTTAAATTCAGTGGGCTCCTTTAGGATTTGCTCATTCCTTAACTTTAGTGGGGCTCCTTTATGATTTGGTCATTTATCAAATTTTGAGAGAGGTGGGGCCTAGGCAATCTATCTTTAAAGACCTTTTCCATGCTCCTCTACTTGCACACTAAGTGGGTGTTTGGGGTTCCTTATTTTCCCTAACTTTTAACTTATTGACTTTTATGAGTTAATAAGTTGTTCAAATAGTGTTTGGCAAAATGATAAGGACTTTTAAAACTCCTTTTAGTTTACTCTTGACAAGGGGTTTTTTGAGAATTCACCATTTCTCACTTCTCAAACCCCAAAAGTCCTTTTATGAAAATCTCCATTACACCCCTCCACAACTACTAGATACTTCTACCGCCAACATCCCCATCTCATCTCCAACTACCCAGCAATTACTCCTCTGTTCATCAATTACACCAGACTGATTCTCTGTTCATCCGCAAAATATAGTAACATTGATTGTCGATCGAATGTTCTGTTCATCTGTGCCAACATCCTCATTCATCATTAATCTTCAATATCTCCAACTACACAAGACAACTACTCATCTCTGTTCTTCATGAAGCTTCAATTACTCCCCCATCTACCACTCTTTACATCTGCCCTATATCTACCAACAAACATCAAGCAAGCGACACAGCAGGTCCTTTCTTCTTCCACACTCCAACAGCGACATCAGGTCCTTCTTCCATGGCGGCCCTTCTTCTTCCACACTCCAACAGGTCAGATTTACAATCTAAAGGTGCTTTTTATTTGATTAATTGTGCAAATTTCATACCTTGAATTGCTAGTTGAATAGCCTAAGAAAATTGATTGATTGTGCAAATTTCTTACCTTGAATGAAGGGGGATTAGGAGATGATATACACAAGGGGAATTGTCACATGTTTGTTTTTTTTTTTCTAACTGAGAAATGACCGGTATCGGTATGATTTAAGTATCGAAGTTTTAAGTGTTGTAGTTGAGTTCAAAGAAAACCATTGCGGTTGCTTGATGTTCTTTAATAAACATGAAAATTAGTATCTCAAGATGTAGCTATATATTAATAAACAATTAACGAGTGCTGATGACGGGGGTAGCCCAAGACTAAATAAAGTGACTAAACATGCAAGTGCTTAAAGGGTTAAACGGTTCAATGGTTGAAAAACTGTGAAATGGGAAAAGCGAGGAAGGAACAGTAATCAATCACATCCGAGCTCGCTTCACTAACCCACGCTCGCAAAAGCAAAGCAGGTCTGCACAATACATGCTATTATCCAGGGGACAAAAGCCTTCAACCCCAAAAGGGGAAACCCTCCACTGCAAACATGTTTTACTAGTCTTGTACATACTATTTGAGGAGATGTCTTCCCCTATAAGAATACAGCTCATTCACCCCAAAAGACATTCTTCGATCAGTTGAGATTCCCTCATTTCTGGTTATTTGTGGAGTACTTGCTCACTCTCAAGTTACTCCTTATCACATCCACCACACACATTCTGTTTGCTTTCACTTCTGAATTCGAGCACGTCTCGGAGAAAGAACTCTCAGCAAACAACAATTACATACTAGTGAACCTCCTTCCACGTTTTGCAAACGTGGGGGGACCCCGCGACCTGCGTTAGGCAAGGTTGAACCCTTCAACCTCTTTGCCTAACCAACTCAGCTACCATCTTTGGTCTCGTGTTTGTTGCATCAACAAGTTGGCGCCCACCGTGGGGCTACGCCGCTATTTCTTCTCAAAAAAGACCTAGTAGTGTAGCTCTCTTCACTCAAAGTCACCATGTCTGAAAGTGGATCTCCGGGAGAAGTGAACCAGATCCCTAACACTTCCACCCCCGGTAGTGGCCAAGCTCATACGACTATAACAACACCTTTCCCGACTCCGGGGAGCACACCCGAGTTCCTTACCTTCAACACCCCAACCCCATCCAGATCCGGGGCTCCATCCCCCAATGTCGGTGTATCTGACACCCTGGCGCGTGTTGAACTTACCCCCGAGGGGGTCGCTAATAATTTCCTCGAGTTAAGGTCACTTCTTAACCAACATGTGAGTAAAGAAAGGGAAAAGGGTATAAGGATTCGTTTAGATTATGACGAACCTGAGCCAACGCTGTCTCCCGGGCCACCCCTACCTCCTTTTACCACAAGAAGTGAGGCTGGTCCCAGCAACCCTCCAAACCCTCACCCTTATCTGTCCACTATGACAAATCCTACGGTACATCCTATCCTCTCTTCCCAACCAATTACTAGTGGTACTCCTCTGGGACATGAGCTAACGCTTGACCAGCTCCTACAGTCCCCGGTGACAAGCTATCCAGTTTCTTTAACAACCACATGGGAGCAAGCTCTGTCCGTGCTTCCTTTAGCACGAAGTGCTGTTACTAGCACCCCTCTTGGAATAAACTGCTCGGGTGGACCAGGAAGCCTTCAAGGCTACAACCTCATACCCAATATGATGTCCCAGATGATGGCCAACTTCCCGTGGCAACACTTCATTAATCAAGTGCTAGCCACTCAGGGGAATCACGGCAATAGTAACAACATGGATACAAGGCCTGAAGAGGACTTGGCTAAACCCTATAAGCCAAGCAACCTCTCATGCTTCTCAAGGCAGATAGCCGATTATGATTTTCAATCAAAGATCAAGATGCCAACCCACATCAGGACGTATGATGGGACTGAAGATCCCGAGGACCATCTCCAGATCTTCACCGGTGCAGCTCGAATAGAAAAATGGTCAAACGCTGAATGTTGCCTAATGTTCATGCAGACTCTTGTTGGATCCGCCAGAATCTGGTTCAACGACCTACCTGCTCAAAGCATTCGAAGCTTTGATGATCTCAGCAGGGGTTTTCTGGCAAACTTCTCCCAGCAAAGGCGATATGTCAAAGACGCAACAGTAATCTTCCAGATAAAACAACGTGACGATGAAAGTCTTCGAGCCTTCATTGAACGATATAAGAAGGAAGGTCTGACCTATGTAGGGGCAGATGAGAAAATGAGAGTGGCTGGCTTTATGAAAGCCATAACCTCTAAGTACCTCACACGAGATTTCAACAAATCTCTGCCCAAAACCCTGGTAGAAGCCCTTGAAAGGGCCGAAGCTCACATTCGGGGAGAGGAAGCTGTAGACATCAAGGAACAAAGGAAAAGAGGGTCCGGCTGGCGAAGCAATAGCCCGGTTAGAAAAAGGGGAAACTTCAACTCCTACGACAGGCGCCTAAAGGGTTCAGACTCACGAAGGACTGAAGGTCGAAACCTTCCAAGCAGAGACAAAGGCACAAGTTTCACTCCCCTCACCAAGACCCCTCAGGAAATCCTGGCAACAAAAGAAGTTAAACAAAACTTTAGACCTCCCAGGCCTCTCCCCAAAAGCAGAAAAAATGAGAACTCCACACAATTCTGCGAGTTTCATGAAGAAAAGGGACACCACACCAACGATTGCTTCCAACTAAAAAAGAGAATTGAAGAGGCTGTTAAGTCAGGAGAACTCGCCCATTTGGTAAAAGGAGTTCGAGACAAGATGGCTGAAAGCAAAGGGAAGGAAGTCAATATGGTGTACTCTGATGAGAAGGTTCCTCACAAAAGGCAGCGGTTGGAAGCTTGGGAGCTTCAGTGTGTTTGCTTCCCCCCTACGAAGAAGAACCCGCTTCCCAGTCCCCTTGTGGTAGAAGCCACAGTGGGAACACTGCAAACATGTAAAGCATACATAGATACAGGGGCAGCCACTGAAATCATGTTCGAAAAGTTCTTCAACCGTTTAAGCAATGGAGAACGTTCAAGGCTTCAACCTTCCGGAGCCTCCATAAAAGGTATCGCCGATATACCCCTCAAGCCTCTGGGGCAGCTAACCCTTGATGTTCGTTTCAGCGAAGGATCGAAAGAGAGAACCCAATCATTAACCTTTGTGGTTATCAACATCCCCTCAAGTTATGACGTAATCATAGGGAGGCCCGGACAATGTGCATTTTACATGGCAGTGTCTGTTGGCCATGGCACAGTCAAATTCCCTACTGAAAGGGGGATAGCAACCCTTCAACCCTCGCAGGAAGCTTACATAATTGAGGGTGAAAGCTCGAACAGTGAGGAAGACAGGCAAGGGTTGGTCATAAACCCTAAATACCCTGAGCAACGAATAAGGGTCAACCCAAACCTTTCCCAGGAGACCCTTTCATACCTTGAAAAGTTGCTAACACATCACAGTGATGTATTCGCTTGGTGTCCTAAAGATATGGCTGGGATCTCTCGGAACATTGCCGAGCACGAGTTAAGAATACCACCGGATGTCAAACCGGTGGTCCAAAAGAAAAGAAGCCTGGCACCCGAAAGAAGCCTGGCAGCTTGCCAAGAAGTTGAAAAACTTGTGTCGGCCGGCATTCTCCGAGAAGTCAAGTACCAATCATGGGTTGCAAACCCGGTTATGGTCAAGAAACCCGACAACTCTTGGAGAATGTGCATAGATTTTAAAGATCTTAACAAAGCTTGTCCCAAAGATTGTTACTCGCTACCGGAAATTGATCTCAAGGTCGATTCCCTCACAGGATATTCTTTTAAATGCTTTCTTGATGCATACAAAGGGTATCACCAAATCCTCATGAAGAAGGAGGATGAAGAAAAGACAGCCTTTCACACAGACAAAGGTATCTTTTGTTATCAAAAGATGCCTTTTGGCCTCAAAAATGCAGGTGCCACCTATCAACGACTCGTCGACAAGGCCTTCGAAAACCAAATCGGCAAAAACATGGAGGCATACGTTGATGACTTGGTTATTAAAAGCAAGACGGAACACCAATTGCTTGACGATATTCAAGAAACTTTCAAGAACCTCAGAAAGGTAAACATGAAGCTCAATCCGGAGAAATGCTCGTTTGGATTTGAGGAAGGAAAATTCTTGGGTCACATCGTCGGAAAGCAAAGCATCAAGGCCAACCCTAACAAGGTAAAAGCTGTCCTCGAAGCTAAACCACCAAGAACCAAGAAAGAGGTTGAAAGCTTAAATGGGAAGCTTGCAGCCTTGAAGCGTTTTACCTCAAAATTGGCCAAAAGATCTCTGCCCTTCTACAAAACGCTCAAGAACTGCTCAGACAAGAAGGATTTCAAATGGACTGATGAAGCTGAAGAAGCTTTCAATCAAATGAAGCAGCACTTGGCCTCCCTACCAGATATTGTAGCACCAGAAACCGGGGAGGTAATATCGGTGTACCTTTCAATCGCTGACGAAGCCATCAGCGCAGTCCTCACCATTGAAAGAGACAAGGCTCAGGTACCCGATTATTTTTTCAGCAAAACTCTAAAATTAGCTGAAACCAAATACCCTCCCCTCGAAAAACTTGCCCTAGCTCTGGTTCAAACAGCTAGAAGGCTTAGGAGGTACTTCCAAGCACATCCTATACAAGTGGTCACTGACCAACCTGTCAAGAATGTGCTTGAAAAACCTGAAAACTCTGGAAGGCTAGCAAAATGGGCAGTGGAACTAGGTGAACACAACATCACCTATGTCCCACGAAAAGCCATTAAAGCTCAGGTTCTGGCTGATTTCCTGGTAGAAGTCCCAAGCCAAACAGTTGACGAAGTAAACACCACAACCACTGAACCCTCCAACCCTGAAGCCTGGAAATTATTCACTGATGGGGCTTCAAGCGTTGAAGGGTCAGGAGCCGGTTTAGTTCTAATCAACCCTGAAGGGTTAGAATTTACATATGCCCTCCATTTTAATTTTCAGACCACCAATAACGAGGCTGAATACGAGGCATTGATTGCTGGTTTAAGACTGGCCAACGAAATGAAAGTTCAGAAGCTTGAAGTGTTCACAGATTCATTGCTAGTCTCAAGCCAAGTTAACGACAGCTATATTGCTAAAGAACCCAACATGAGGAGATGTAAAGAGAAGTCCAAGGAGTTAATGAACACCTTCCAAACATGCAGCATCAAGCAAATTCCAAGGTCTCAAAATAAAAAGGCCGATGCCTTGAGTAAATTAGCATCCCTCACCTTCGCCCACCTCACTAAAAAGGTGTTGGTTGAAGTGTTGAAGGCCCCATCGATCGATGAATTGGAAGTACAAGATGTGGTCACCGAGGAAGATCCAAATTGGATGACTCCCATCAAAAAATTCCTCCAAAGTAATGAACTACCCAATGATCAAATAGAAGCCGAAAGGGTCAAAATCAAAGCAAGACAATATGTGTTGCAAGGAGAAACCCTCTACAAAAAAGGTTACCTTGCCCCCTTGCTAAGATGTGTTGGTCCCGAACAAAGCAAGTATTTGATCAAGGAAATACATGAAGGAATATGCGGAGCTCATTTTGGAGCTAGGTCGGTGGTCGCAAAGCTCATGAACCTTGGATATTTCTGGTCGTCGATGCATCGTGACACCGTTGAACAATTAAAGAAATGTGATGCCTGTCAAATCCATGTCCCAATTCCAAGAAGCCCCAAACATGATCTTGTTCCAATAACCTCGGCATGGCCATTCCATAAATGGGGAATGGACATTGTTGGGCCATTCCCTCCAAGCAAAGGGGGAGTAAAATTCTTGTTAGTAGCAATCGACTACTTTAGCAAGTGGCCAGAGGTTAAACCCCTTGCCAAGATCACAGGAAAACAAGTCATAGACTTCGTTTGGGAAAACATCATCTGCCGCTATGGGTTGCCGGGGGTAATTGTCACCGACAATGGAAAGCAATTTGCTGAGAAACCTTTCAGCCTTTGGTGCAAGGAATACAGGATCAACCAGATCTTTAGCTCAGTGGCTTACCCGCAGTCAAACGGCCAGGTCGAAAGAGCCAACCGAAGTATTGTGGAAGGCATCAAGACGAGATTGGGAAGATATGAAAGCAATTGGCTGGAAGAATTGCCTAGCGTTCTATGGGCAATTAGAACAACCGAAAAAACAAGTCACAAGAAAACACCTTATAGTTTGGTATTTGGATCCGAGGCCGTAATCCCTGCTGAAATAGGAGTTGTGACCCAACGAATTGTCAACATGGATCCCGAAACAAATCAACATGAGACCATGTTGAACTTACAACTCCTAGAGGAAGCCCGAGATCAAGCGGCAATACAAGAAGCCAAATACAAACAAAAGATGGAAGCCTACTACAACAAGAGGGTTAAGAATGAACGATTCAAACCAGGGGATCTAGTCCTCAGAAACAATGAAGCTAGCAAAAAGGAAAATCAAGGGAAGCTGGGCCCAAAATGGGAAGGTCCATATACCATCCTCGAAGCACACAAGGGCGGATCCTACAAGCTAGCAGACTCAGAAGGCAAAAGGCTTCCAAGGCATTGGAACGGAAAAACCCTGAGAAAATTCTATGTGTAGACAGAAAGTTTAGTTTGTATCAAAATGAAAACCTTTTGTAAAAAGCAGGTACTGCTTGAATGAATGAAGTTGATTTATCAAACTTGTCTTTCTATCCTAATATCAGGTTGAGAACCTAGCAAAAAACTCCATGGCAAGGGCCATGTAAGGGGATGAGCTCCCAGGCCATATCGCTCAATAGGTTCAAGGGTTGAATGAACCTATATAAGGGGTGAGTTCCTAAATCAATACAACTCCATGAGACTTATTAAGCGAAAATAACAATGTCTCATAGACAGGTTTGAACAACCTACACCAATCGTTCCTTAAGTCTTAGAAATACAATCAACAAATAGGCTTACGAAATCAAGTAAATCATAATGAAAAGGATAGATACTACGTCTTCTTGTTCATAAACACTAAGGCTAAGTGTCTGCAGCACTGAACCCTTTAAAGTGTAAAAAACAAAAGACAAAGTAAACTCAACAAAAGACGAGGCTAAGAAAGAATGATAATTGACAAAGGGAAAATAAGCAGGCCCATCAATAAAGCATGCAAACCAAACCAAAAGCTATCAAGGCTTCAAGCCACCCAGATAATAAGCTCGAAACGTTGAAGGCTTCAACCCAAAAGCAGCTAACCAAAAGGCTTGAAGGGTTAAGAACCTACTGAACAAATCAAGCAAAGCAAGTAAACAAACATAACACAAGTAACATAATAACCATCATACCATAACTAGGAAGGTCATAAGAGACCTTCAGAAAAGAGTTAAAGCAAGTTCTAGTAACTTGCAAGAGAAACTATTGTTCAAATGGCCATACAGGCCCAACAAACCACCAACAGGAACCTTAAGGGTTCCTGAAAACCTAACATTGTTTAAAACATTACAGACATAAAGTGTTTTGCTAAGAAAGCTACGAATAAATGTCAGATGGCAGAAGGCTTGGAACCTTCAGCTTTGGACTTCTTGGCTTTCTTAGACTTCTTGGCCTTAGCGCCATCACCACCACCAACCGCGGAGGCCTCTAAACCAACATCCTTTGAAGCATCAGGCAGACTGGAAAGGGTATCATCACTATCTCCGGAATAAGATCTCTTCTTTAAAAGGGAGCCCAAAACCTCAGCACACACCTTTTCATTCAGACCCTCAGGTTTCATATCCTGTAAAACAGATAAAGGCTTATCAAAGCAAGAGGAAACCTGATGAACATAGGGATAGGTTAGCCTCTCCATTTGTTCAACTGAGCTCTTGAATACATCAGAAGAATCCGGGCGAAATAAGGGAGACCTTTCCAGAGCATGCCCAGCTTCATGCAGTTTATAACCAGCAACAAGACCTTGGTGTTTTCCCAAGTTGAGCAATTTTGTATACACTTCACCAAGAACAGAATTAAACTCAGTAGAGTGAAGTAGGTAAGTGACAACCTGTTGAAAGCCCTGCTCAATCAACCACTGGTTATCACTAGTGGCACGAGACATTGAAGCCTTCAAACTCTTTTTCTCCTCATCAAAGGCTTTCTGGGCAACATACAAAGCCTCCCTGTCCGCCTTTAGCTTCAACCGATCAGCCTCGAAATTCTTCTTAAAATCAGTCATTTCAATTTCATGCTGCCTGGATAAGCCTTCAACCTTCTTAGACCAAGCCTCCTCCTTCTCAGCAAAGCTGCTTATCTCCTTTCTCATTGACGCCATTGAAGACTTCATTTTATCTTTCTTTTTGGAAAAGTCTTCATACTCTCGCATCCTTTGGCGAAAACGAGCAACCCCCTGAGGAAGCATGGCTGCAAGGTTGCAAGTACTAAGAATCATCCGGGATAGCATCACATCATCGTCCATCTCAGAGATAGTCTTGTGAACCGAAGGAGGAGCAATATGACTAAGGGCCTCTTCACAGACAGAAGCATCTTTAAAGCTATCATCAACCTTCACCGACCAGCTTGGCACATAAACGACATCAGGATTCAACCCTTCAACGTCCATACTCGAAGAACCTTGAACAGGTGTAGCAGCATCCTTTCTGGCCGAATCCTTTTTGTCACGAACAACTAACTTCCCTTCCCTTTCGGAACCCGCCTCAACACCTTGGTCCTCAGACTCTTCAATATCATCACTCAAATCCACCGGTTCAGTAGAGGTGGATTGAGGAGCAGCTTTCAAACGACGAGTAGATCGTCGAGTTGAAGCCTTGGGATCAAGAGGCTTAGAGAAACCTTTCACAGTCGACAAACTGACATACCCACCACCCTCAAACCTTTGCTCAGCAGTCCTAACAACAACATTCTCACCCGGAACAAATGGAGCATCCTCAAACACAATGTCCGAAGTGTCATCACTCTTGATGAAATCCAAGGCAGACATAACTGCAAAGAACAAACGGACAAAACATGAGACAAAAATTTGAAAGATAAAAGAAAAAGGAAAACAAAAATGCATACCCGTGCCATCTCTCATCAGAACCGGATCCCGGTCAGCTTTTTCCCACAACTTACTAACCCCTAATAGAACCAGCAAATGCTCAGGAAAGGGACGAACCCTCGCAGGGCATTTATGAATACATTGCAGAAAAGCATCGTTTAAATCAGACTCAAGGGGTTCCGGTTCATTGAGAACAGCATCCGGGTGACGCCACACAGTTTTAAACGGAACAATAGTGTCTGAAACCCAGAAAAAACGATTCTTCCAAGTTCCAAGCGTGGTAACCATCGATAAAATAAGGCCAGAATCAACCTTAGATGCTTCAAAAGTAAACCAATCACCATTCTTGGCGAGTCGGAAAAAGCGACGGAATAACAATAAAGAGGGATCATATCCGAGGGCACGGCACAAAACCTCGAAGTGTAAAACCCTAGCCATGCCCTTCGGATGAATCTGACCAAAGGAAACCCGATAATACTCTAACAAATTCAAAACAAATAGAGAAAACGGATAGCGAAGGTTTGAAAATTCAAAGTGACGGCAATAAAGGGCGATGGAACCAGCCGGACATTTATCAATCGAAGCATCACACGCAGGAGCAGTAGGTGTAAATTCAGTCCCAATGCCATAATCTTTACAAAACAACTCTACTTCCTCTTGGGTTAACCGGGAAAAGGATCTTGCTAAATCCTTAAGGGCACCCATTTTTGAAAGAAAATTATGAAGCAAAAGTAAAGCAAAGGATGAACAAACACTAACCTTGAAAGAAAGGGGAGAGATTTGCAGAAAACACTTGATGCAAAATGAAACGGCAGTAAAGGAAAATATAAAACGAGTTAATATAGGGGCAAAAAAGTAATTAATGTCTTCTGCAAAACCGCCACCCTATCTACTGCCATACATCAATCAAATCAACTGTCAATCATTTAAAATTCAAATTCAAATATTAACTGCCTTCAGCCTTTCAACCCATCAAGCAACGAACCATTGAAACCTTCAAGCAATAACACACATGCATAAAAGTCAGAAGTCTTTGAGTATACTACCCAAAAGCCTCTGACTTGGGGGGCTGATGACGGGGATATCCCAAGACTAAATAAAGTGACTAAACATGCAAGTGCTTAAAGGGTTAAACGGTTCAATGGTTGAAAAGCTGTGAAATGGGAAAAGCGAGGAAGGAACAGTAATCAATCACATCCGAGCTCGCTTCACCAACCCACGCTCGCAAAAGCAAAGCAGGTCTGCACAATACATGCTATTATCCAGGGGACAAAAGCCTTCAACCCCAAAAGGGGAAACCCTCCACTGCAAACAGGTTTTACTAGTCTTGTACATACTATTTGAGGAGATGTCTTCCCCTATAAGAAGACAGCTCATTCACCCCAAAAGACATTCTTCGATCAGTTGAGATTCCCTCATTTTTGGTCATTCTTGGAGTACTTGCTCACTCTTAAGTTACTCCTTATCACATCCACCACACACATTCTGTTTCCTTTCACTTCTGGATTCGAGCACGTCTCGGAGAAAGAACTCTCAGCAAACAACAATTACATACTAGTGAACCTCCTTCCACGTTTTGCAAACGTGGGGGGACCCCGCGACCTACGTTAGGCAAGGTTGAACCCTTCAACCTCGTTGCCTAACCAACTCAGCTACCATCTTTGGTCTCGTGTTTGTTGCATCAACAAGTGCATATAGTGGAATAGATGCATCAGGAAGTTAAATAAAAGAAATAACCTTGCCAAGCTCAAATAACTGGTAATTTCTAGAAGATGGTCATAACACATTTGAGAAAAAGAAAAGTGTAGTAAACAAGCCGCCAAATATATACACATGAAAGCACATTGAGTTGTTATTTACCAGTCATGAAACCTCCATAATATCCTTTCCTGTTCTTACTAAATTTTAAATATACTTGCCTTTTATCTGATGTTTATTGGCATTCAGTAAATGGATGAAAACCGCCAAAAACTCGTTGGTTGTGAAACATCATCTAACAAGAATAAATCAAGATTATTGTGGGATGATTTTACGTTCAAGCAGTTTGTCGATGCATGCTTGCTTGAATATAATAGAGGGAATAGACCTGGTACAAGCTATAGTAAGCTTGGGTGGGCGAATATAATAAACACTATGTACGAGAAAACAGGCAAAACATTTGAAAGAAAGCAAATAACAAACAAATGAGACAGCATGAAAAAAGAATGGAAGCTTTATGACTGCTTGATGAGGCTTGAAATTGGGATTGGTGGGACGAGAAGCTTCATCGATGCATCGCCCGAGTGGTGGGATGAGAAAATAAAGGTATGTTTTACTTTTACCATCTAATAAACTTATAATCGAAGACATAATGAAGCCTTACGGAGGGTAGTGCACATGACACCAGAATCTTCAATGGAGCCTTACGGAGGCCGGAGCTTCTATTTCCACATCCAACGGGTGGTTAGTATAAAGCATTTTTTTATGTTATTAATATTTGTTTGAAACGACTAACAAATGTTTGTTATATTTGTAGACAAATATTACGTTTTTGATGTCGGATACCCAAATACTAAAGGGTATCTTGCTCCATACAAAGGTCAAACCATTCGTTATCATATACCAAAATTTCAACGTGGACATAGTAGTGCTATGCGTGCTCCTCTCGGACCAAAAGAGACATTTAACTATCACCACTCGTCAATGCGGAATATCATTGAACGAACCTTTGGAGTATGGAAAGCTAGGTGGGCATTATTGAGAGATATGCATGTTAATTACACATACGAGCACCAAGTGAGTATTGTGATAGCATCGATGACGATCCATAACTTTGTCAAAAAGTGTGGTATGTTTGATGAAGCATTTAACACAGCCCAACAAGAATCTTACAATCCCCGCGGTACTAGTGATGAACTTCATGAAGAAGTTCCGTCTACAAATCGTACGGATGATGATGGTATGTATATGACAGCGATAAGAGATGTGAATGCGCAAGATATAATGGAATCACGAAGAAGAACATAGTATGACATTAGTTTATTATTCTTGTGCATTTTTTCGTGTTTTTTAGCAATCTGAATGTAATAATATTATGTTCTAATTAGGAAATTTTAAACTATATGTAAACAAATTTTATGTTATATGTTTCATGAAGTTGTTTTTCAATATGCAAGAGAGAAAAAAAAATTAAATAAGCTAAACCAAACACTTTTTTTACATGAATAAGTTAAACCAAACACCTTTTAGAAAAACTACTTATTGACTTATTGACTCATAAGCTAACCCAAACACTTTTTTAAAAAGTCCTTTTCAAAAAGTCATAAGTTAATAAGTTCTTCTCACAAAAAGTCATTTTTAACTTAAATAAGTTAACCCAAACACCCCCTAAACTACACTTCCCATTTCCGCCACACACCAACGTTGTTACACCGCCCCATGATCCTCTGCCTGCACAATAAACGGCCTACACCATTTTTTTGGCTCGTAGTGTTAATTTTCCCGAAATTTTCAAAAAAAAAAAAAGATTGTAGTGTAAAATATTGGATTTTAAGAGTCTTGTCCCTACCTATTTGGATTTTGAGAGTCCAGCCCCTATCGAGTTTTCATTTAAGCTCCGCCACTAGCTGATGCATACAAACATAACCAACCAGGGGCAGCTCAACCTAAGCAAACTCGCTCTAAAATTAGGACGTTTTCATAAAATGGGCTATTAGTTAATCATCCAATATAAGTGGGTCAAGGTATGTGCACATATAACCAACCAATATAAGTGGCCACATATACTTCACAGTCTGAAAAACCAAAACTGGTCACACGAGGAAATCTAGTTGCGCATGTGCCTATGTCATGTAGATAACAGCATAAAAAAGCTAAAGGGCACCATTATTGATAAGAATAAAACATGGCACTAATAAGAACAAGAAACAGATAGGTTATATGATTAGCGCTCGCCTTTGCCACTTCCATAGTCAGTAGCGAAGCTTGATCGAAAACTTAGTGTGGGCCGGACTCTCAAAATCCAAATTGGTGGGGGCCGGTCTAAAAAATCCAATTTTTTACACAAAAAAAAAATTGGGAAATTCTCGGTAAAACTAACACTAGAGCAAAAAATCAAATAAAGATATTGAATCTTGAAGATTTAATGTTACCTCCACCACATCTTTTGTGTAAGATATTGTTAGTACATGTACGTTACAAGGAACTCATAAACATAACTACATAAGTAGTGCCACAAAATGTATGTGTGGAGAGGTAATAAAAACTACTAAGTAGAAAATAAACAAGTAGTAATATGACAACTGAATATAAACAAGTATGAGCTTAATAATTAAAAAGAGAAGAGTCCTGAATGACAATTAGAAAAACAACTAAGGAAAATGTTTCAATTTACTTACCAGTTCAGTTCCATGAATTCGTAATGTTCCTTCAATGTATCAACCTAGCAAGAAATGAACGCCTACAAAAATTAAAACCGCATGAGACACGTTGCAATATTCGGCAAGGGTGATTCTTCCAGACTCTTGAACGGCTACAGATATAAAAATTGCATGAGATTCCCTTGGAAGAATGACAATTAGGTAGCGTTCGTTTCATGGAATGGAATGGAATGAAATTAGGAAGTTTTTCTTTGTAAAATTGATCTTGGTTGGGGGAGAGAGGAATTTGAAATCCCATGAATTTCTTTAATCAATGAAATTTGTGACTATTTCAACATTCCATTCCATTCCTTCGTTAGAGTGAAGGATTTCTAAGGAATGTTGAAATAGTCACAAATTTCATTGATTAAAGAAATTCATGGGATTTCAAATTCCTCCCTCCCCCAACCAAGATCAATTTTACAAAGAAAAACTTCCTAATTCCATTCCATTCCATTCCATGAAACGAACGCTACCTTAGTGTTTGCTTTGCCATTGGGGTTTTTTGTTTAGGCGGAGTTATCAGTTGGGCTGGAGTTTTATCTGAATTTTAGTATGGGCCGTGGTGGTGTATAGTCCATATATCCAACCCATAGTTATGAAAGTGGTACGATTATACAATTATAACTAAGTAAGAGAATCTACGAGCTGCTGAAACGAGCAAAATTTATCATCATTCCCAAAACTATATAATCATGATTAGAATGGGTTGGTTAAAATGTTAAATATAGTCCCTTGTGATAAACATACATATTTTTTAGTAAAAGTAAAAAGATGAAAGAATAACAGGAGAATGTACATTCAGTAAAAAAGTAAAAAGTTTAAAGAACTAATAGAAGGAAAATGTACATTCAGGAAAAATCAACCCATTCATAATGTAAATCATTTCATCCATAAAAATCATCAAGATCTACAAATCAACTAAAATTACTCTTCTATTGACATATCCTCTGGCAGGGAACTTTATTTCGCACACTAATTTATATATTAAGTGTGTGTGATTTTTATAAAACACATTTATTTAATGTTATGTTTGAAGAGTTAGTTATTATGGGGAAGGTTCATTTGAGAAGAAAATTAAATTGAGAAAAAAAAGAACAAAGGGTAATTTTGTAAAACATTATATAGTTTTTTCACTTATTTCATTTATTATCATTTTTGACTAATTAATTAGTTATAAAGACTATTATCCTCCACACTAACTTTTTTTGCCTACACACATCAAAAGTTATCCTACATATTTCGAAATTTATCATACACGTTGAAATTTATCCTACACAACTCGTAATTTGTCATACACAACTCGTAATTTATCCTACACTTTGAATTATTTTATTTTATTTTTATATATTTTGAAGATAAGTTACAAAAAATTTAATGTATTAGCTATTAAAGAGGAAGACTACAAATTAATAACCTATGTAGATTTACCAATGTACCCTTGTAGTAACATTAAATAGTTATATTAAATGAAGTAAAACAAAACATTCTTATTGGTTGAAATTTGTTCTTTTTTCTTCTTACAAAAAAATTCTTCTCATTTGAACTCTCTACTAGTTATTATATTATATATATATATATATAATTTAGGAACTTCTTAGCTACAGTGATTTTTTTTTTTTTGTGATTTTTGTCTTTTATGAATTTTTTTTTCATCTTTCTATTTTTTGGTTTTTCTTTTTTTAAGTTTCAATCGAACCTGGTGTTGTATATGTAACAAAACGAACGGTCTAATACTGACCGAACAACGTCAGTACCAAAACTGATATTCGTTTTTATTGTTTCGATCGATGTAAACACATCTTGGTATTTTTTAGTCGTATCATGACTTTTTTTTGTTTCTCTTTCGGCAAGTGTCGGTATCTTATTGAACCGAACCAATATCAAACGAATTCCTGCCATTAACGTTATTTTTACTATTGCGTCTACGTTTTCATTAAAAATTGGGTCAACCCACCACAGAGCGCGGGTGTAACCACCCACTAGTTGTTTTTAAAGGCAACAATTGATGTGACGTGGTCATGAACCATTAAATCTTATTTAAAGTTATCATATTAAAGAATATATTTTAAAATACATGACAATTGTTTGATGCAGATTTGTCAAAATCTCGTACGTAAACCGTTCACATGGTCGATATGTGGTCGCTATGTACCTTGTGGTGGCATATGCCGCCACGCTATTCGCTATAGCGGCCGCCATAAATGCTATTAATAACTATACATACGGTTCAATTCGTTTTCAGCCCTAATCAAAATAGAAATTCCACAATAACAACGAAGGGAGAGTCAAATTCATCATATCGTATTAGATAAGAAAGAAAGCATACATCACAATTAAGATAATATGATCTTATTTATAAGAAAAGAGTACTGTTTATCTTGATTGAGATGTAAGCTGAACCCAAGAGAATTCTTCTTCATATGACAAACTGCCATCACAAGAAGCTTCACATGTATACACAACAATGGTTGCCCAATCAAGTGAGTTGTAATCATTTTCAACTTTAAAGAAGTAAAGTAACTGTGGCAAAATCTGCACCAGTGTCATGCTTGTTAATATGAAGTTTTAAATGTAAGAAACCAACATGTGGGTAAATAGGCAGGGCCTGGCCAACGGGTTGAAATGGGGCATGTTTTAGTACGGGTCAAAACAATCAAGTTGGTTTAGGTTGACCCATAAGCAGTTTTTGTCCATTTTCTTGACTTTTCGTAAGCTTATTAACTGCCTAATTACTTACCATTTGATGTAACAAAATTTTATTCTGTTAAAATTTGATCTACTATAAATGATCACAAATGTTGACGTGGCAACAGTTTTTCCAGGTGATGGAATAAAAGTTTGTTACATCAATAATAATAATAATAATGGATTTTGATAATCCCATCTATGAGCCGTTGGCCGGCAACGGTCCCAACTTTAAAAATAACCAGTGGTAGTCCCACCTTTTAACATATTGTAAACCAATGGACCTTTACTAAACCAAAAAAGGATAAGGAGACAAAAAGAAATTAAGGTTTTGTTACTAAAGATCCATTGGTTTACAATATGTGAAAAGGTAGGACCACCACATGTTATTTTTGAAGTTGGAACCATTGTTGGCCAACGGCTAATAGCTGGGATCCATTATTCCTAATAATAATAATGATAATACCAACTTACTAATAATGATGCGTTAATTAAGATAAGTAAAACAATGATAATCAAAGTATTTGAAAAATCACTTCAAGAGATTGTATGCATTGAAAATGTACATTGGGATGATTTTCAACCCGTTCGCCTTTAAGCTAATTACGCGGCTCAAATTGACCCATTCATAAGCAAATTGGTCAAATTTACCACATCTAAAAAAGCCATTTGTGAAGAAAAAAATGAGGTACAATACCTGAAATTCAAAGGCCCGATCACTGCCACATGAACTGCATTTAGGTATATCAGCTTTTGATGGCCGCCCACTTAACATGGGCCATAATGGTTTAGAAGTCTCATTACAATACCTGCAAAAGTAACAAACAAATATTATTAACCCAATTGGGACATCTCAATTTTTCTTTTGTATAACCATTATTCTATATCCATCTTAAGTAAAAAGTTTGCTTTTCATTTCAAGATTCTTAACCCTTGCACTTCTCTACAAATGACATGAATGTCTCTAACATCTTAGCTCCAAAACAGTGGTATTTACATAGCGTACTATATCGTAATACAATTACAGCAAGCACTTTGACCCATTTATTTATCTTCGGGTTATGGTTCATCCCTAATAGGCCAAATGGGTAAAAATAAATCAAGGAGTCAATGAAATTGAAAATCGTCCAAAATGTATTTTTAATGCATAAAACCTCCGAAATATCAATCTTCGATTCATATGTTAAGATCATGGGCGTAGCTTTCAAGGGGCCGGGAGGGGCGCCCGACCCCCCGAACTTTTCGCTCTGTAGGGTTATGTATGTAAGTTTCATATAGAATTTTTTAGGTATATACGTTTTCGACCCCCCGGTTTTATAAAAATAAAGTTTTCTTCTATAGAATTTTTAGGTCCGGTGACTTCCGACCCCCCAATGGAAATTTTCAAGCTTCGCCACTGGTTAAGATGTAAATTAAAACAAGGTTTCACAGTCACCTTAATATTTGTGCTGGGTGCCGGGCTATTCTTTGGGTGAAATATGCCCAACTCTTTGCATCACCTTCATCCTTTAACCAAAAAAATGAAATTTTGTAAAATGCAAATCATATGCTCATAATAAGAGTACTCATTGAAACAGTTTATACCTCATTATCACTACCTAATGCATTTCCATATTCATATGCGTTGATGTTTTCGGACTCAGATTCATCCGCCTCGATGATCTCATATTCTGGCCAGGCAGCACTGCTCGCAACTGTTTAGATTAAAAAAAAAATATATGAATAACTATTACCAATGAAGTATTCAGTATTCCTTCAAAAGATGGCGGGTCGTCGGGAGGGAGGAGTAACAGGTCAAAGCAGGTCGGGTTGGGTTGACTGGCATAAACATTGACGACTTAAAGTTTTTTTTTATATAAATACTTTATGCCATAAAGATGGTTACAAAACTATATATTACAACTAAGGAGTTTGTGTGCATTAAACAAGACTTTGAACAACTATTTGACATGTTTCCCTTTAAGCTAGTATTGTTTTATCAATCCATTTAAGATCAAATAAATCCATTCATAAGTATATGGGTCAAAATTGCCACCATATACTCCTATCCTATGGAAATTACAACATTTGACTTTTTAAGTTTAAGAAAAATGCTTAAAATACCTACAATAAAGAGAAAGAAAGGGATATTGTCAACCCAAATCAAGATCAACAGTTTATTTTTTATCATACTAATGGGCAAACGCGTAAGTTTAACATTAAATTTTGGAAAATGTTTGTAACTTTCAAAAGACATCCCACAATCCCCGAAAGAAAAGTGTTGCAACTTTCAGAGAATAAAGGGATTATTACTTACGGAAACAGGTATAAGCACTTCGCCACATAATAATTCAGTATCACATATAAGCAAGAATGTACCAATAAAGAGAAAGAACACTAGCCTGTTTGTATATCCTCTGAAGAGTTGGTGGACCCAGAATTAGATGGCTGAAGCATAAGCTGTGCTGATCTACACTGTGTTTTATGAGTTGAACTCCAGTGAATGGCCTGCATAAAGAAAAACAAATAACAAGAATGTATAACCAAAGTTACCAAACAGATTAAAATAAAAGCAAAAATGTAACATAAACGAAATTAGCAGTGCCGTAACAACCTGGTGCGCCTTGGAACAGTAACGTACTCTTTTGCAGTTGCTACAAACTTTATCCCCTTTCCATGTACCACACCAACTACAAAGTGGAGCTACACAAACCATGGAACTAAATTTTTAAGTAGGATTAATTTCATATATACCCTTACAAACTTATGTAATCGTCTAGGTAACCAAATGGAACTACAGAAGATTAAGAAAAGCAAAATTTATCTACCTGCTGCCGCTAAAGGCTTGTCACTGCCATTGTTTTTAGGTGGTTCACTGGAGTAAAACTGAGTGTGGCAAGGAAGTTGACAACGGAAGACCTTAATACTTGATAACAAAAAAGTAGCATTATTGTAAGAGACAATAAAACAATCTCGTATGGAACATATGAATTAAGAATACCTCCTGGAGGCCTTTTCTGGGTGGTGTTTCCGTTGTTCATGTTGGTCTTGAAGAAAGCATGACATTGATGTGCACATGAATACATATAAGATTCTATCATATATTGATTTCTTTTTAGCGAGAGGCACATAAAGCTACAAAATAAATTATTGTTAAAATGATTACTGTGGTTCCGGATTTGCTTTTTTAAGAAGCTGACCTGAGTATTGTGTTTTCGTTTACATTTAAGGTTTAGATGAACAAAAGTGTGTATACTTACATGCTTACCTTAAGATGAAATAAGTAGTTTAAGATTGCTCATTTCAAAGTTACATGTGTTTCCTTTAGTGAAACACATAAAATGTTTTCAATAAACTAATCACCATAAAATATATGCATGCATGCATGCCAATATCCTAAGCAACAACTCAAAAGTCGCAAAAGAATAAACTAAAGTTGTACAAAAAATGTTGGAAATACCTGAAGCATGAACCGAAGAGGTTGACCACAGATGTCACAGAGACATGATTTACCATATGGTAAGTTGATTGGATTCAACCAAGCCTAAATCACCAAATATATATATATACATATAAAAGAGTCATTCACAAACTAATAGTATCAAATATTGTAGTATAGAAAATAGTAATCAGAATGTGAGTTAAAGTACAGGAGTTCCTCCAGCTTTGCTATCGCGAAGAAGCGACCATTCATGCTTCGGCGGCATGTCACTGACAAAACCTAACAACGCAAGAGCTTGTTCTTCTTCTTCTCCGCAGTCTTCATCGTTGTCACCGTCATCAACTTCTTCATATTCTTCATCATCGGATGAAATTCGCATATTGGTCAAGGAACCCTCATTGGCGTTATAAGTGGTTGTGCTTACTTCTCTAGACATATGGGGTTCGAAAAGCAATCTACGGTTTCAAAACTTATACAGCGGTGGTTTTCTCGTTGACTCGATACAGTTTTAGGGTTATCAAAGAAATCAAATAATATTATTGATCTATCAAAACTTACACGATGATTAAGCCTTCTTGAAGGCTGTGAACCAAACAGAAGACAAAAAACGATATGAACTGAACCAAAACAAAGACTATGATTGTAATTCTTCAAGAAATCAAGAGAGATATATGTGATCGATGGTAATAAATAGCCCAGAAAAACACCGAACGTTCATATGGAAATAATTTAGAGAGCATAGGTAGGGCAAGCAAAGACCAAAAGCAGAAGCCCACTACAAAACAACCCATCAGCAAGAATCAAGAAGGAGCCCAAATACCTAAAACAATATGGAAACTAATAAAAGGATAAGTGTAATTTGAAAAAAAAGTTTGATATAGGAATTATTATTTTAACAAGGGTTTTGCACGCATGCAGCTGATAAGTGTAACTTGAAAAAAAAGTTTGATAAGTGTAATTTGAATATATTTATTATTCTTGTGGTTATCAACACATAAAATAGATTAGGCTTGTTCCATAAGTTTTCATATCTTATATAGGGTAAAGATCAAATAGGAAGTTTATTTTGGCTAGGAAGTATAGGAAGCATCTTAGCCGTTCATCATCTTTTTTTAAATTTTTGGACGCGTGGGCTTTTTCGTCTTTTTACATTATCATATCTTCGTTCTAATTCGATTATAAATTCTGTTACCTCTTTTCTTAGTTCATCACTCTCATAACAGAATTGAAGATTCTATAACCCTAAATCGCCATCGATTGCAAATTCACCTCTTTTCAAACATTAATCTTGTTTCGTTCGTCAATTCGATAACTTCAATGTCTTCGTCAGACTTTGCTGGTATGTTTAGCTTCAATTTTGAGTAATTTTTTTGTTATTTTGTCCAAATTTCATTGTTTTACGTTTTATAATTCGTGTTTCTGTAATTAATCTTTGATTTTTCATAAGTTTAATTGTTATTGTTGTATAATTTAACATAATTTGTTTGTTTTGTTTCTTCATCATTTATTGCGTTTTAGTGAAGGGTTGCGTTTTATGATATTAATTAAATTATATGCATACAAACTTTTAGTTTAAGATTTATGTAATATAAAGCTATAACTGTTATTGTTGTACAATTTTTGTTTGTTCATCATTTGATGCGTTTTACTGAATGTATTGCGTTTTATGCTTTTATCCATAATAGTTCATATACAAACCTTAAAGGTCTGTATTTCTAAATTATTATTAACATATTTTGAGATTTAACACTAAACACATTATTATATAGGTTGTATTACGTTTTATGATTTTTTGTTAAGTGTTTCAGATCACATGATGCGTTTTACTGAACGTATTGCTTTTTATGCTTTTATAAACTTTAAAGGTTTGTATTTTTAAATTTTTATTAACATATTTTTAGGTTTATCACTAAAAACATTATTCTGTAAGAGGTATTGCGTTTTATAGTTTTTTTAATTGTTTCAGATGACATTTCCAAGTGGGAGGAACGTGTATGCATAAACAGTGGAAGAAAGTTTTTAAAACCTAAAGTCAGTGGATCCATTACACCTGCTGTTGGAATGTTTTTTAAGTCATTTGATGAGGCTTTTGCGTTTTATCATAGATATGCACTTGCTGCAGGTTTTTCTACAAGAAAAAATACCTCTTGGAAAAATGTTGGTGGTTTGGTGAAAATAAGATATATTGTCTGTTCAAAAGAAGGATTTCATGTTAGCAAAGAAATAGATTCTGGTTCAGTTGAGAATAGTAAAAAGATTGTTAGACGTAATAGAGGTTCAAAAAGAGTTGGATGCAATGCTCATGTGAAACTAATATTAGAGAACAATAATATGTTTAAAATCTACTTTTGAAGAAGAACATAATCATATCTTTGTTGAAGATGAAGATATTCATTTCTTGCCGGCTGCCAGAAGTATCGATTATGTGAAAGAAAGTTTTATATCTGGATTGTTAAAGCATTCAATATTATGAAAACATTGTATGGTGGTTTTGGTGAAGTTGGTGCTAGTAAAGTTGATTGTAAGAATTATAGAAGGGATTTGAATCTTTACATCGGAGAGTATGATGCAGAAATGGTAGTTAGGCATCTTATTAGGAAGAAAGAATGTTGTCCTGGTTTCACATGTGATTATGTTATTGGTGAAGATAGAAGATTGAAAGGGCTTTTCTGGGCTGATGAGCAATCAAAAAAAAATTATACAGTGTTTGGTGACATATTTGGTTTTGATGCTACTTATAAATCAAACAAGTAAGTTTTTTTTCATTTATTGCGTTATATATTCTATTGCGTTATATATCATGTTCTAATTTTCTAATGCTTTTTTAATTTGTTTTTTATGCAGGTATGATTTGGTTTTTGTACCATTTACTGGTATTGATAATCATTTTAGGAATGTCACATTTGGTGGTGCATTACTTGGTTCGGAGACTGCAGATTCTTATAGATGGCTTTTAAGGTGTTTTGTTAATGCTTTTGGAAGTGAGCCTAAAGTTGTTGTTACTGATCAAGATGCTGCAATGAAGAGAACTATTAAGGATGTACTTTCAAGAAGTAGGCATAGGTTATGTATATGGCATATATGGGAGAAATTGAAGACAAAGGTATTAACTGCGTTTTATGATATAACAAACTGCAATTTTATATTGTTTTATTATTGCGTTTTATGTATTATACAATAAGATCCCCTAACATTTTTATCAATAGAATTACAAATCAATTGCGTTTTACCATCAATGCATTATGTTTATCATTTTCAATATACTGGGTTTTAAATTATTGCGTTTTATGTTTAATAATTTTATAACTTTTTATTCAGGTTGGTTCTGTTTTGTCAGCAAACACTGATTTTAATACAAGAATGACTCATGTTGTTTGGAATGATACTATTATTCCAGAAGATTTTGAAACTGAGTGGCATTCAATAATGTCTACTTTTGGATTGGAAAATCATGAGTGGTTAAAAGATATGTACGATCTTCGATTTGATTGGATTCCTGCTTATTACCATGGAGAGGATTTGGCTGGACTTATGCATACTACGTCAAGATGTGAAAGCGAGAATTACTTCTTTGGTCAGATTTGCAATCCAAGATGTACACTTGTTGAATTTTTCACTCATTTTGAGACTGCAATGGATATTCAAAGGCATGAGCATAGGAGGAATGATCATGATACAAGGTATATTGAGTGTAAACCCTGGAGTGACTTTGTATTGGAGAAACAAGCATCAGAAATATATACCAAAACAATTTTTAAGGATATTCAGATTGAAATTGATGCTGCCATTACAAAGTGTATGTCAAAGTCTCTTGATACTGTGGGTGATGTTCAATATTTTGTAAATAAAGGATTTCAGACAGCCATGCACATCTTTTTTCAAGGTATTTTTTAAATTTATATTGTTTTAAATATCTATTGCGTTTTATTTTTCCATCTTTTTTTTGCGTTTTATCATTATATGATCAAATAGTTATATCTGTATTATATTTATTATTCATTGCATTTTATATTACATTTCACTAATTTTATATAGCTTTTTAATCTTATTTACAGGTGCAATACAGCAAACAAGAAGATGGTTTAAGTATAAGTTGTTCTTGCAAACGGTTTGAACAATTTGGTATATTGTGCCGCCATATATTTTACGTATTACGGTATGATGATATAACTGAGTTTCCTAGAAGATATGTTCATAGAAGATGGATGAGAGATGTTGTTTCAGTTGGATCAAATCATTCCAATATCCGGTTTGATGAAATTGGTAGGAATAGTGAAATTGATAAAGTTTATAGAGAAATCGTTGTTGCAAATGAGTATGTGGTTAATATGCTGGTTGGCGATTTAGATGAACTGTGTCGTTACAGGGATCATATTAAAAGTTATATTGATAATGCGGATGTGGTTATGGTTGCTACGCCGCCTCCTAGTCGCAAAGAAAGATTTGCTGATATTGGAGGGAACTTAGAAAAATCAGATTCTATGATTCGTGTCCCGATCAAAATAAGGACCAAAGGATGCGGTGTACAAAAAAGGATCAAGTCTAATCGTGAGATTGCAATTCAGAAATCATCAAAGATCCAGAAATCGTGCCGTGTATGTGGTGGAAAAGGACATAACAGTCGCACATGTAAAGATAAGGTTTCTTCTAATGCTATAGGTTCTAGCAATGCAATGTAATTATGTATACAAATTCTGTCAAAATCAGATATCAATAAATAAAAAAAAATTGTCATTGCGTTTTATGATGTATAGGTTTCATCTCTTTTTGTTACTGCGTTTTGTGATATCCTTCATAAATATCAGTTTGTTTTGGTTAATTGCATTTTATGATAACAACAATATATTGTTATTGCGTTTTATACATAGAACAATATACTTTAAATGGTATTTTTTGATTATTGCGTTTTATTGTAACACAGATCATAGATCATATTAAACAAGAAATGCAAGTGGATATCATAAACATTGCGTTTTATACATAGAACAATATACTTTAAATTGTATTTTTTGATTATTGCTTTTTATTGTAACATAGATCATAGAACAAATTAAACAAGAAATGATGAGAACCCTAAGCTTCCATCAGGGATTTCCAAATCACTTATCAGCTTTTTTTGGTTAATTGCGTTTTATGATAACAGTATATTGTTATTCCGTTTTATACATAGAACAATATACTTTAAATGGTATTTTATGATTATTGCGTTTTATTATCACACAGATCATACATAAAATTAAACAAGAAATGCAACTGGATATAATAAACATTGCGTTATATAGATGATGATAGTTTTTAAACAAAGATGATGTTTTCAAACCACAAAATTAAATAAAAATTACTAGCATGATCAGCTTCATGGATCAAAGTTTGTTTCTTCATCGGATGAGAACCCTAAGCTTCCATCAGGGATTTCCTCATCACTTTCAGATTCAACCCAAAGTTCAACCTGTGAGACTACTGTGTTTTGAAGCTTCTCTGTAAATTTGCTAGCATAGTTGTTGATGATTGGTATTTCAGATAACTGCTTCAAAAAATTTAGATCCTCACTAGTAGATATGTCCTTTGGGTCATACATCTCCACATCACCATCATCCCAAGTCACTGAAACTTTGAAAGTTTCCTCAATGAACTCCCAAGATGTAACCTGGGTATCTTCAGTTGCAGTTTGATTCGGATTACCATATCTTTTGTGTAGAATTCTGAATAGTGCGGGTGTTTGATCTGTGTAACAAGAAGGTGGTATACCTATTTCGTTCATCCTTTTCAAAACATTTTCATTGCAGTTTTGAAGAACAGAAGCAACGAAATGGTATTTTATTTTTTTCCATCAAGGAATTGAAGAACGAAATTGCCTCTTTTAACCCACCAAACTGATAGTTGTTGATTAGCCATTTTGGGGTTTGTGTGTGTTGGGTATTTGGTGTATTTTTGGTGTATGATGAGAGCAATGTGAAAATAGTTTAGGGTTTCTGTTCTTATATAATCGATTGGTAGAGGAATTTGAATCAACTGTTTTAATAATAAAAATGATTATTTTTTAATTTTTTCTTTGAATTGATTGTTCAATCATACAGTATTTTATATCAGGAATCCAAAAGGCTTTTTAAGGCTTTTGGTCTAATCAACTGTATCAATTTCACTCATACAGTATTCATATATTGTATATTATTATATTTTTTTATAACATTTCGTTTTAGAAGATTATAATATATCATTTTTATGATTGTCCTTATTGTAGTTATGCTTTTAATTTGTTTTTTGTGTTAGAAAAATTGTAAAAAAAAATTCATTGTGTTATAAATTATATTGCGTTATATGTTTGGAAATGAATAATTAGAAAAAAAAACATTGCGTTTTATAATAAGTAGCATTTCAAAACATATTAATAATTTAAATAGGCAATGTTGAGTTATAGCATACTACTAAAATGTTGCGTTTTATAAATTGTATATATATATTTTATAATTTTTTTTCAAAATAATGTTTAAATAATTTTAAAGGATACATATTGCGTTTTAAAATAACAAACAAATAAGTGCATTTTAAATATATCATCAAAATATTGCGTTATATGAAAAAACATTGCGTTTTATAATAAGTAGCATTTCAAAATCAAAGTAAACCAGCAAGAGCAAGCCTGTCTTTAATCCTATCTAAACTAGTGTCATAAGATTGTTTTTTAAGTTTCGCACTGAGGTCTCGAAACTTCTTTGAGTCCTCAATAACATAATCTCTTTGTTCGTTGATTTCGTGCAATAATATCTTCGCGATGAACTTTCTTCTTAAATCTTCAAGTTGTGCGGTCTGCTTGTTGACTGGTTTTTTGTTTTTACCCTTCTTGATAATTGCAGGTTCTTCATATTCCACGTTAAACCCACAATCCCATTTTTCGACCGGTTCTCCATGATAACATTCCATATGACGCATAGTGAATATACCACAGTCAATGCCATTATATTGTGTCCTCCATTTCATCTGCATTCTAACAGGGGTTATTCCCTTTATATCATCTGCTTTTTCATGTCCAACAGATTTAAGGTAAGCTGCCAAAGCATTCCTCTACAGAAAAAAAAAACAAAACAAAAAGATTAGGTGGTTTATATTTGTGTTTTAAAAGCATAAGTAAGAATACTTACAGTATTTTCAGGCACATTCCCATATTTAGCTTCATTTGTTTCTTCTTTCGCACTGTTGTCAATGATGAATATTTGTTTCTCTTCAAGATTGAAGGAGATCACAAAGAAATGCTGTGAATAGAGAATCGGGACAAGGATAATTTTAAAATCCTTTATGCTTTTTAGCTTTGCACCTTGAAGAATTTTTTCTATGTTCATTGTGAATGCTTCTATCATCTTTTCTTTATTTTCAGTTTCTTCCTTATCACTCGATGGTAAAGCCTGCATAAAATTAAACAAATTAACATATTATTGCGTTTTATGAAGGTAATAAAACATACAGCTGCGTTTTATGAAGGTAATAAAACATACAGCTACGTTTTGTAAAACTTCATTCAAACAAAGTACGCATTGCGTTTTATTAAAGAAATAAAACTGCAATTGCGTTTTATAAAACTTCATTCAATCAAACTTCAAAATACTTCATTATACGAGTACAGAAAAATTGTGTTTTATATATCATACCAGCATTCGAATAGTACAGAAAAATCTTGGAGTTTTGTTGTCTTTTGATCTTCTTTTTTCTTCTTCATTCAAAATATATGACCAACAATTGATTACTTCTCCGGTGATTTCCAATCCTGGCCTCATTGTTTCAGCAGCATATCTATATAGAAATACATGATGTTTAATTTCAAAGAGAGTATCCCTGCAAAAAAAATAATAATAATTAAATTATAATATTTTTTATTTTTGTTTTTTTGTTTTAGTGTATATAAATGAATTTTTACATCATTTCTCCTTCTGCATGGAAAGCATATCCCGATATGTTGTTTTCGTGTGCCGTTCTTGCTTCCTTCATTGCTACTTGTCTTAGATAGTACGGTGAACAAAATACTTCTGGTACATTTTTCTCTCGATCAGGTCGTACCATCCTTGTGATTATTTCTTCTGTTTTGCTTATATCAGTTGTTGGTTGTTCTTGATGAACTGATTTTGCAGGTGTTTTATACGGATCTTCTTGTGGGTTGAGGAATGATGTGTTTTGAATTAGATCACTGATTTCCTTTTCAGTATCCTGTTCTTCAATTCTATTAAACATTGTTTGTATTCCAGTAATTTGAACATCTTTTTCGATTGATTTATTTTCAGATTCCGCTTGAATTTCTGTTTGTGCAGTGTGGTGAGTAGCATCAACTTCAACTTCATTTTCATCAACATTTGAAGACAACTGAGAAATTTTCAAATCAAAGGATGGTACCTCATTATCTTGAATTTTATTTTGATTTGATTTTTTTCTTCTTCATCTGTCTTTTTGATCATCTCCAACATTAATGATGGAGTTTCTTCGCTAAATGGTGATTGTTCCATTGAAGGTTTTTCAATGTGTGTTTGCAGAATAGATGCAGGGTCATTGTCACTGATTTTTTCTGGATTGGAGGACTGGACTACAGTTGTGTTATCCTCATTGCATTTTGCATCATCATCATTGCGTTTTATAATCAATGGAGTTGAAATGATTTGATTTTCAGTGTCTTCATTTTGGCTCAAATTTAGAAATCTTGATGGATTTTCCATCATAGTTGAATCAATATTAACTTTCTTGTGCTTTTTTGCTTGATGGTTGAATTTTTCAATTAATGACACCCATTCATTTACTTTGTTATGAAGAGTTTCACTGTTTGGATATTCTTTGACAATCTCATCTATGCGTGATTGGATGTTTTCGAAAATTTCTTCAAATCCTTTTAAATGATCATCTAAAACAGTCACAAGATATTCTTCATGTGATTTTTTATCTTCCATGTCTTCATATTTTCATCGCCACTTTTTGTTGAATGAATGTCAGAAAGACCTTCACTTTGATTCTGTGATGGCATGAAATTACGCAGTCGGCTTTGACTGTCTACCCACATTTTATCTTTATTTCCTATTGATGGTTTAATGAAGAATTGCCCCCATGATCCTCCACTTTCTATATGTGTTTTCTCAGTTTCATTGGTTTTAATTGGGCTGTTTTGAACATTTTCTTGATTCTCTTGATCAATCCAGTCTGTTGCAGCTTTAAGTAAGGTGATTGGTTGTTCTTCAGCATCGTGTTTATCATTTTCTTCAGATTCATTTTCAAATATTTCTTCGTTTTCATTCTCGGATTCAGTTGGATAAACATAAAATTCATCCTTTTCATCTTTCTTTTTTTGTTTATTCTTTCTCCCCTCATTTTGCGCAGCAATTTCCAATTCATCTTCAAATTCTTGTAATGTTGTAGAGTCAAATTTATCAAGAGAGAACTCTTCAGTGTTTTCAGCATCGTCAAATCCTTGTTTTTTGTAAGCATATAGTATCTGTATGAATCATTGCATTTTAGAAAAATAATCAATTCAAATTTTGTTGCGTTTTAAAATATAAATCATTGTAAACAACTTACAAAACTAATGTTTTGTAACTTTAAATATATTGCATTTTACAAAAACATTGCGTTTTACACTAGCAAAGAATAGTTTTAACAAACAAAGAATATAAACAAAAAAAAATGAAAGATCATTGCGTTTTATAATATACATTGCGTTTTATAAAGTATAGTTTTAAACAAACAAAGAATATAAACAAGCAGCCTAAACAAGCATTCAGCAAATATGTAGCAATAGTGAAAGATCAGATTTCATACCGCTAACAATGCAATAGGTCCATTGAAGAGCTTCTCATTTCCAGGCCATTGTCTTCTTGTACGCCTTAAAACGGTCAGAATATATTCACACCAATTAAAATCCTGGGTTTTTTTTGTCACTTTTAATTGATGGCAAGAATCTTTGATTAACATTACTACTTTGCATTGCCTCCGCCATGATCGTAAAAAATATAACCAAGAAATTTAGTTTGAACAATCTTCCAAGCTCATTTCTTGATTTTAAATAACTAATCAAGTTGTGCGCATACATTCTCTTCAAAATATCTTTGCTGAATTGACCGCGCCAGAATTTAATTATAAGATCAGTGTCTTTTGGTCTCAATTTTTCCTCAATCTCTGTTTTTGCATTTGGTATTTGAAATACCTTTTGGATAAATTCAGTTGTGATCTTAATCTTTTCATCTCCAGTATTTATCTCATCATTTTCAGCATCAAAGTTTTTTACCAGCCAATATCCGAATTTGCGAGGAACTGAATGCAGATTGAATTTTAGTATGCTCTCAATCCCTATTTCTCTAACAACATTCCTTTGCTCTTTTGACAAACCTTCAATATAATCTTTTAGATTATTGACTGCACATCTTATGTTGATTTTTTTTCCGTCGTAATCATAATATGGTTGTTGTTCTGGTTGTTCTTTTGTTTTATCTTTCCTCAGTGATCTCTTTGGTTTTGATTCTGCCTTTTCCTTCTTTTGATTTTTTGTCGGGTTAACTCTTGGTTGTGGATCAACAAAATCATCATCTGATACATTGAATTGTGTTAAAAACATATATTTTTTTTCATGAAATTTGTTAAATGCGTTTTATGTTACCTGAGTTTACTTGTTGTTGTTCGGAAGTATGCAGAACAATAGCTCGACTAGATTTTTTATCCTTTGAATCAGAAACTGTCTCTTCTGATGATTCTATCACCACTTTCTTTCTTCTCCTTTTTTGTTTTTCCTCTTGTATTTTAACTTTAAATAGAATAATGAAACAATGTCAATTAACAAATTTATGATAAAACGCATTAGCTAACACTATAAAGATAAAAAGCAGTGATTCACAGGTTTAAGATAAAAACGCAATACTTTACATCATATTATTTAACACACCAAATTAACATTACATAATCTCATTTTGTTTTTTATGATATATTAATATAAAACACATTAGTGAACAATGTCAATTAACAAATTTATGATAAAACGAATTAGCTAACACTATAAAGATAAAAAGCAGTAATTCACAGGTTTAAGATAAAACGCAATACTTTACATCATATTATTTAACACATATTAATATAAAAGGCAATAGTTAACAACACATGTATCTCAGCAAATTCAAAGATAAAACGCAATGTTCTAAAATTCGATTACAATTATCATAATAATAATCTCTTTGTTTTTGCAAGTTTATTAAGGTAAAACGCATTAATTCACAATATATAAATCCCATAAGAAGCATTAGCATCTTAGATCATAGTTTTAACATAAAACGCATTAGTCTCTACTAACAAAAATGTTAAGATATGGGAAGATATAACTCATTAACTATTTTTCGGAACGGATATGATATATTAGGTCTACTGTACTTCATAAAACGTAACTTGAATTCAGTTAAAGAGCAAAAATAGATAAAATTACCATTGTCTGAAATATCTTTGCGTTTTCTAGTTCTTTGTTGTTTCATTGTTGATTTTCGGCTAATATTTTCTTGTTCATCTATGTTCTCTTCAGCTGATGATGTTTTTGGCTTCTTTGATGATTTAGGGTTTTCAGAGACGGATTTCTTTTGAGTAACTCAAATGTAAACCTTCAAATTATCTCTCGACGACGCCATGAACGTCAATGGAGTATGATTTTCTCAAATTTCTGTATGTGTTTGATCGTTCAATGGAAGTGCAAAACGTAATGCACTTTTTTTCGAAGCGTTTCTGTGTATATTCAACGGCGGTTATTTTGGAATTTGACGATAATACCCCTGAAACCCCGAAGAGCATGTTTAAATGACAGTTTTTAATTTGATTTTGATCTAGACCGTAGATTGTGCAATTGGACGGTTATGATTGCTTCATATCCTTCCTAGCGAAATAAACTTCCTATTTTATCTCCACCCATCTTATATATACTCTGTTGTACATCTTCTAATATACACTTATTCAATAATATCAATATCTTCCTCCTTATTGTTCTCGTGTATTGTTTTGCTATTAGGCTAGTTTCACAACATGTTATCAGCACGAAACTCTAAGCACAGAGTTCTGGTAATTCACATCCATGAAGTCATCAAAAAAATCAAAGTTCTCAAAACTTATTAGACGGTGTGACTATTCTACAAGTAAGTTATATTTTGATTCATGAGATTTATTGGTTATTAATCTTGTATTAGTTATTCGTATTGATTTTTGAATGATTAGTTTTTATTTTCAAAATTTAATCATCCAAAAGCAATCATACATATCACTATAAAAATACAAAACACATTATTAACAGCTGTGGAATTGTTTTATAGAAGCGTTTTCTAAACGCTTTAAAAGATACCGCCTAAAAAATAGGTGCCCTTTTGAAGCGTTTCAAAGTTTTGTTTTACAACATTGATATAAAAAATAATTTAAAAAATAAATGACAGCATTAACAGCAATTGAATATATATTCTATTAAAATAATAACTATGAATAATATGTTTGTCAGCGGCTGCATTTTTTTAATGTTTTATTTTTCTATATGGATCATAAAGTTAGGAGGTAGATTGCATGAATAATTTTACCTTTTTGCTCGAATATTTAAATCAATGAGATATCAAAACAATTCTAAACATATTTTTGTAAAATTCTTGATTTACATTCATTTACCCTTTATTTATTATAAACATGAATTCTCTGAGAGATAGAAAATATACATAAGTAAACTGTATATTCTTAATATTTTAGTAAGAAAACATATACGGAAATTTTGGTGTATTTATTTATAAATGCACCTTGTAATAGTTATTTATTAATACAACAATAGCTTTTATAACAACATTTATGTTGATTATATATTGAAGGAGCTTGGACCAATGTATAACGTAGTTGGTAACTCAAATAATTATTTTCTCATGCTAATTGTAAAACGTTTAAATTAAAAAAAAACAAACATGATAAATTCTTATAAGAACTTAAATTCAAGAAGTTTCTTTCAAAATCAATGGATAAACGTATTATGGATTCTTGATTTTGACAATTATTTTGAAAGGAAACTTTTTATGAAACTTTTTATGAAAATTACATATGTATTATATGTTTATAGAAAGTTTGCAACCTTAATATTTTAAATATATATTTGATTAAGAGCCCATATTCTGTCGATATCGTTATCAAGAAATGAAAGAAAGTGTCATCCTTTTTCTCTTTTCATAATTAGAAGAATAAATTAGTTCTTATAAATAAATTATATTTTTAAAAAATAAATTAGAATAGCTTATTCTTATAAGTAATTTATTTTTAAAATCCAATGGTAAGTTAATGAGATTACGACTTGGATAATTTGTGAATGTTGGTTATAAGAACTAGTACCTTATATCTGGTCGGCACTTGTAATCCTTACATGCATAATTTAATGCTTTAATTTATGTGTTAAACCTAATAAAATCCTTTTAGAGAAACCAATAAAAATTGGGTAGGTTCTAAGGATATAGGATGGTGCATTTGTTTTTCTAATTTTCAAGTTTTTGATTTGTTTCTTTTATTTACCACTTGCATATACTATTGAATTTGTTGTTCTAAAGGGTAAATCAAAGGAGAAACATTTTCATAAAGTTTTATTAAAACTCCTTTTATATGATAAGATGTTATAATCTCTTGTATTGTATAATGTGCCTTTATGATATACATTATGTTCAAATTGATACACTTTATTTATATTTATATAGATAATATTTAGTAGAACAATCAAATCAAAATTGTGGTTTCTTGTCATTATCATGAAAGAACATAAATATGTTTAGATATGACATCCGAATTGCCATACTCCCCGAATCTCAATATTAACTATCAAGATATAAAAGGTCGTACGATGTTAGACCGATAAATCTTATATGACTCAGACATTTAATTACTTCCCAATTGGTGTTATGCAAATAGAATATTATTTGCAAGAAAAGATCGGATAAAATGATTGTTGTCCTCCCTCAAATTTGCTCCAGAAGTAGCAATATCATTAAAAAAGGGGACATGAGAGGTTAAGAGTGAATATCCGAGGAAGTAACGAAAAACAATGAAACTTGGTTGGTTTTACTAAGCGAATGTGATTATATAGTGATAATTGAATTTGTCGTGATCATGGACATAATTGAGAATATTGCAATGATGATCATGTTAATAATGAGATCGACCATCGAAAATTATAATGATAGCCAAGTTAATAATGAGATTGGCTATTAAAGTTGTAATGATAGTCATAATGAGATCGACCACCATAAGTGGCAAACTAAAGGGATGGTTATATGAGAATATATAGTTTGAAATGATAATACATTATTCTCTCATGTCTTAAATGAGCATAAGTGCAAGTGATACATATAGATCAGAAACCAGAAGTTTATAGATCATGATTATTTAATTGATTGGCATGACCGGTTAGACCACACCGAGTCAATGATGATGTGAAAAAGTTTCGAAGAGCTATAAGATTCTTCAAGTTTGTAATAAGCATGCAATCTTTGCTCTCAAAGAAATTAATTCTTTGTTAATTAAAATAGGGTGTGAGCCCCGAAATATTCTAGAAATGATAAAAGGATTTATATGGATCATAACATGATACCATTTAGTATTTTAAAATCGATGCATCGTCTAAATGGTTATCATGTATGCAACTTAAAGTTTGCATGATTTGTCTTAGCTACGAAGATAGTAAGCATGTTATTCCACATTGGCATATTTGTTTTGGTGAATTTAATTCCCAAGTGATAAATGATTATTGGAACAAGTGTTGAACTTTCTGCATATTTATACACAAATTGCTTTTGTTGAATACGGTAACCAAACGTCTACGATTGATTGCAAAGCCAATAATCATGAGAGCAAAAGTTTATGTTTAAATTTGAGTACATGTGATTTTAAATATGCGATAACATTAATTCACATCAAGCCAACATGTTGTAATAGTTTATCCCCATTATAGTTGGTTTTTGGTCAGGAACCAAAGATATCCCTTCTAAGATTTTGGTTGTGCGGTATATATTGAAATTGATCCACCATTACGCACAAAGATGGGACCTTAAAAGGTGGTTGGGAATATATGATAACGAATAGAGCTTTTCACGAGATATTTATTTATGGCTCAATTAATTGATACCCATCTCAATGGATTAACATTCCCAACATCAGGGGGAGATAAAAAGCAGTTGGAAAAGAAATGGGTTGGTATGAATTATCATTGATCCTCAAAACTAAAAGTATGAACTAGTAGTTCAAAGAATAACTCATTTACAGAGATTAGCCAATATTACCAGACGCATTCACTCACCTTCAAAGGTGACTATGTCATATATACCAACTGCTAATGCTCCAATTAAGATGAGTGTCCCAAAAGGACATTCGCATGCTTGTAATGAGTCTATTGCACGTCTGAAGCGTGGTAGACCAGTCGATTCCAATAATAAAATTTCTCGAAAGTTGGAGCAGCTAATTAAGATGGTCAAGTCAAGGTTATATTAAAAAGGTCTCCAGAAGAGACATTAGACATGATGGTTCCATAAGAACCACAGGTACCTGAAAATAAGGAGATCTCAATAAGTTGTATCATGTCTAAGATATGTATGGAATCGAAATAAAATCGACGTCGTTATACTTTTGCATATAAAATAGCGCTTGGAATGATGAGGATAAAAATATTAGATCTGCCTACGAATGAATACAAAGAAATGATTGGCCAAAATGGAAAGACGCAAAATATGGCATATTTGAATTCTCTAATAGAATGAAAAGTCTTTTATGCGAATTATGAATTAAAAATCAAATCAATTAATATTAGACAAAATTGGTGGCATGAGAATTTCGCAACGACCTATGATTGATGCTTAGGAGACGTATCATCTAGTGGTGGATGTATTCACTTTCCAATATTTTATTCATCTGCTAATATAAAGAGAGAATTGGCATGCGTCTTATAAAAGTTATGTATCATTTTGATACTAAAGTTTACATTAAAGTCCTTGAAGGATTTAAATTGTTAAATTCATGTAAAGTAAGTTATCGAGAATAACTTGATTATTGTATACATATTCGGAGCCGAATACATTATATTTGTTATATATCTTATCGAATTGAATGTAACTGGAAGTCCTCATGAGTTTCTCATAGCTGTTGAGTACTTAAAAAGTTAACTGAAACATATTAAGGATGTAAATATTATGCACTAATATACATACATAGTGTGCCTGGTGATTTTGATATCTCAACCTACTAGCATGGTACAATATGGATTGGAAATGAATTGCATGTTCTTAATTTCATGTACCAAAACTCTTAAAATGAGTATATGCACATGGATAATGGTCAAGATTGAAAAAGTCTCTGATGGTTGATAATGCCTGAATCATTGCTATCAAAACCTGAAGAATGTAATTTGACCTAGTACAACTCGAAAGATATTCTAATAAAGATAGATATAAATTTGATAAAATTGGTATATTTATATCAAAATTTCTCTCTTAAAAGTTCATTATAATCGCAGTTTACAGTGATGATGTCTAGGCATCATCGAGAGAAACTGTCAAACTTTTAAAGGAAAATTCTTTGAATGATCTTGCCACAATGTAATTACTACTAGACTTTCAGTTCGAGTATATGTGTAAGTATACTTTTATCCAATGATCCAACTACATCCAGGATATATATTGGGATATTTTAGTATGGATAAAGCTCAACCTTAAAGTATATTAAAGGTTGTTCAGTCACTTGTTATAAGAACGATTATTATCATCTCCTACCAATGTAGAGATTCTTATTCTAAAAGTATCAAAATTAAATATATGCATTAATATGTCTTGCTAGCCATGCAGGATTATAATATATTTCACTTGAACTTATTGTCATGATATAGCATGTGTCAAGTGAGGAGACATTGGAATGAGTTAACACAAATCTTTCAGGTATGGATGATATTCGATTATAGTTTACTAACCCATGAAAACAAGTTTGATTAGTCTTGTAGATGTTGGGAATGTAACACAACACAGTCGTGGATATGGATCGTATGATATTTGTTTTCGATGAGAGGCACCAAAAGTCTTATATAAAGATCATACAACATTTCTCAACATAAGGGATTGTATTTCAAGGGATCAAGCGGCATTTCATTGGCTACAAAGCTTTGAGCAAATTTCATGGAAGATCAAAACACATTACTTAAAGGCTACATATTCAAATGAGGGGGAGTATCATACAAGTTGCACTCTTTTTCCCTTCACTAAGTTTTATCCCACTGGATTTTCTTAGTAAGGTTTTTAATAAGGCAACACTATCAGGGGGAGACAATACACAATGCACTCTTTCCCTTAGCTATGGTTTTATTCCATTGGGTTTTCCTAGCAAGGTTTTTAACGAGGTAGCATCTCAAAGCGTATTAAGTTGATAACCAAGGAGGAGTGTTATGAATATATTTATTATTCTTATGGTTATCAACACCTAAAATAGATTAGGCATGTTCCACAAGTTTTCATATCTTATATATACCCTCTTGTACATCTTCTAATATACACTTACTCAATAATATCAATATCTTCCTCCCTATTGTTCTTGTGTATTGTTTTGCTATTAGGCTAGTTTCACAACAAACATCAAGTTCTTTAGTAGGCATGGCAATTTTGACGCAAATAACTAATATTGGGCTCATTTAGACTATCAAGTATCAATACGATACGTACCATGGCTTATTTTGGGTTTAAGTGATGTTTAAATTTTCAACAGGTCCAGGATGAGCCCAAAAGGGCCCAAACCACTTTGTGAGGTCTGCCTTTTTTAGGGTTCCTACCACTCATGTGTGTATATAACCTTAAATCTGAATTGGTGTACTTCAATGAGTGCAATCAACTATTGTTGCATGTTGTTAGCTTTTTGTTGCTTTAGTTTTCATTCTTTCTTGCATTGTTGGCAACTTTGTGATTTTTGTTTAATTTCTCTAGAGGTATTCGCCACGGTGACCTATGGAGGCGTTTTCGGTTATATATGATAAAGAATGCGTGTGATGCAGGTTGCTTCTAGGTGGCTCTCATACGCCTAATAACTGGTCCGTTGTCTCTTACTTATTGTTTGCGGTCGATGCCATGATTGTGGGTGATTGGTCGGAGGACAATGCTAAGAACTTAGTGAGGTTACTTAGATGTTTTAACCTTGCCTCGGGGCTTAGTATTAATTTCTAGAAATCCTCATTATTTGGTGTGGGTGTTTCTGTCACACCCCAACCGATGGCGGAAACATCGGGGCGCGACACTGAGCGAAACAGATTGTCCAGAAGTTTCCATAACAATTATATTTACCAAATATTTTAAGTAACACGTCCCATACCATGTCATATAAGATAATATAATTATTACAGTAAAAATCTAGGCAAATTGTTTTATTCCGACAACTCAGGTTTCATTAGTACAGACAACTATTTGTTGGCCTCTAAGACTCTTTCCTAGCCTTGATTTCCAAGCAAATAGACACCTTAAGCACCTGTCACATACATTAAAATAAAGTCAATACACATAGTGTAAAGGCGAGCATACAAGTTTGATAATATCATATAGAGTTCGAAATAGTTTACGCATAACCAGCACGTACACTGAGTAAAACGAAGCATGTTAGTTATCGACATGAACCTATCGATACCAATGACTGCGGATTGACTGCCCAAGGCAGTTCGTAATACATGATCACCACTGTAATCCATGCAACTAATTGTCTTTAACAACCCCCGTGTGAACGAGTGCTGAGTCCAAACTATAGTACTATCGTTGCTAAGGCAGGTAGACAGCATTCCATGTGTAAACATAACAAACAAGCATTCATTAAGTCACGTATAACATGTGGTAACGGTTAGCGTTAAAAGTATTGCGTAGTGTGTTCAATGTGATTTCGTATAAGTAACGTATGTAACACCCAAAAGTGCGTAAAGCAAAAAGGGATCGAGTATACTCACAGCGGTTGATGGATTGAAGGGAGCGCTTGGGAGTAAGGTAGCCTGAATAGTTTGATAGCATAATGATAAGTGACGCGTAAAACGAAAACAAGTGTTGGTGGGTCGAACAGCTGGTCGATCGGATGGTTATCCGATCGGACAGCTGATCGTGCGAGAGACATTCCATTCGGACGACTGTCCGGTCGGATGGTCGTTCGAGTGGATTGTTTATTTCTTTAGGAAGGATGTGTTTGTGTATGATGGTTTGACTTTTGAAGTTTTTGTTGTAGTATTTGAAAACATTGAAGTGTCTCTACCTTTCAGGTCGGTCGATCGGACGGTCGTTCGAACGGCCAGCAACCCGTTCGGTTGGGCACCTTAGTGAGAACAAGTTCACAGTAGGTTGTCACTCGATCGAACAGCAGTTCGATCGGGTGGCATTCCTAGTGCATTGAACATGTTGAAAATTGTCAAGTGTTGAAGTTTAATTGTCACATGTTCAAGCGGTTAACCCAATCGGATGGTAGTTCGATCGGACAACAACTCATTCAACGATCAGACTTCGAATGTTGATGAATAGTTTAACTATGGGACCCAGGGTGCAAGTCGTTCGGTTTGGCCAGTCGATCGGATTGGTTGTTCGATCGGACAGCAGTCCGATCAGACGGCACTCCGTCCTAGTCGACCTGTTCGTCTTACACTTAGTTGTTTTGATTGTCTGTCGTTTTATCGAGGCATTTTGATAACGAGTCAAGCAACAGGAACTTTGTCAATACTTGGTCCTCCTGATCGGACAGGAATCACCCAAATCCAATTAGTGAACTGTTCGAGATGGTGGTTCATGTGTAACCCGAAATCGGTAAACCTCGTGGATAGAATCCGGATCTCGAGCCACACAACCACTAGAATGAGTAGTAGGTTGGCACAAGCTCCGTTTCTATCGATTTTGAAGGCATTGAGTGTAAAAGAGTTGAAAGAAAGTTAGAAAAACCATCTTTCAATCCTTTTCATTATGAATATGTTTAGATCTATGAAAGATCTTCGCTTGTTTATGTGGAAATCGGTTAGATCTAAGTTGTTCTTGGTGGATTAAGGCCAAAACATGAAGTTCTTCAAGAACACATGATGACCTCATCCGAGAACACCTTGAATCTTGGTGATTTCACGGTTAAAAGTTAAGATTCAAAAGATAGAAAGGTGTAGGAGTGCGTGTAGATCAAGAAAGTACAAGATTTAGGACGGGATCTTACCGGAATCGAGAGGAATCTGAAGAAAAGTGAGAGAAATGCGTTGGTCGGACAGAGAGTTGCCAAAAGTGGAAAGTGTGAAAGTGACAAGAGGTATTTATAGAGTTCCCAAAGAGGAAATGGCTGGTCGATCGGCCAGACAGCTTGATCAGACAGCCTGTCCGATCGGACGACAGTCCGAGCGGACGGCTGGTCGATCGGCCAGGCAGCTCGATCAGACAGCCTGTCCGATCGGACGGCAGTCCGAGCGGACGGCTGGTCGATCGGCTGGTTGCCTGATCGATCGGTCGCCTGATTCGAGTGTTCGGTGCGACGAGTTTTGTTGTTTCGATTTCGATTGCGAGCATTGCGATGCGATAGGGTTTCCTAGTCAAATTACTTTTAATCCCAACTACTCATATCTCGCGCTATCTTTTCTCCACCAATTATCATACTATATCAACATACAATCATCCTTATTTCATATTCGTTTTGCGTTTGCGATTCGATTGCGATTGAGTTGGATTGCGTTTCGATTGATTACAACTCATAACATAAAAAAACATGCACAAGTAACACATAAGGCATACATACACGTATAACGATAACCAAAATGCATAATTCGAGTTGCGAGCATGATGTTGATTAGATTAGTTCGATTAGCGTTTAGTTAACTTTATCGCATTGTTACTTCCTATTGATCACATTCGTAAGGCGATTCATAACGATAAATCTACATCGATTATTGCGATCCTTGATAGATACTCCACATAATACAACTAAAGCGAAAATAAAATAGACTAATTTACGAGTCAAAGAAGTCAAAACAGGAATTGAGCAAGGAGAGACAGCTTGCATTTAGCAATCTTTTCTTCCTTTGACTTCAATCTTGACTTTGACTTTGACTTCGAAACACAGGGTGTTACAGCCTCCCCTAGTTGAGGAAATTTCGTCCCGAAATTAGGCCGAAGCCGTAACAAACAACTGCGGGTACTTCGCCCTCATGTCGCTTTCGAGTTCCCAAGTGAACTCTGTGCCTCGTTTGCCTTCCCATCAGACTTTCACGATAGGAATGCGCGAGCGTTTGAGCTGCTTGGTTTGGCGATCCATGATTTCGACGGGCTTCTCCATGAAGTGTAGTGTTTTGTTTATTTGGAGGTCATCGAGAGGCACAATTAGATCATGTTCAGCCAGGCACTTTCAAAGGTTTGACACATGGAAAGTCGGGTGGACATTATTGAGTTCCTCCGGTAGTTCGAGTCTGTAGGCGACTTTTCCGATCCTTTCCAGAATCTTAAAAGGTCCAACATATCGAGGCGCTAGTTTCCCTTTCTTGCCGAATCGGACCATACCCTTCCAATGTGATACCTTTAGGAGTACGTAGTCGCCAACGTCAAATTCAAGGGGCTTGCGTCGTCTATCGGCGTAACTTTTCTGTCGACTTCGAGCTTTCAACAAGTTGTCTCGAATTTGGAGGACTTTGTCAGTCGTTTCTTGCAATAGCTCGGGACCGGTTAATTATGAGTGACCGATCTCGTGCCATACAATAGGCGATCTACATCTTCTTCCGTATAAAGCCTCGAATGGTGCCATTTGAATGCTGGAATGATAACTGTTGTTATACGAGAATTCGACTAACGGCAGGTAAGTGTCCCAATTACCACCGAGGTCTATGACACACGAACGGAGCATGTCTTCAAGAGTACGGATCGTTCTCTCAGTCTGACCGTCGGTTTGAGGGTGGAATGCGGTACTCAGATTAAGTGTAGTACCGAGAGCAGCTTGAAACGTTTCCCACAGTCGCGAGGTAAACCGAGCATCACAGTCAGAGATGATGTCGCGAGGCGTCCCATGATTACAAATGATCTCGTTGGTGTAGATTCGGGCTAATCGTTCTACCTTGTAGTCTTCTCGTATTGGCAGAAAGTGAGCAGATTTGGTTAAACGGTCAACAACAACCCAAATGTTGTCGTGACCTGATGACGTGTGCGGAAGCTTTGTTATGAAGTCCATAGCTATACTCTCCCACTTCCACATGGGGATTGGCGGTTGTTCGAATAAGCCATAGGGCCTTTGATGTTCAGCCTTGACCTTTGCACAAGTCAGGCACTTCCCAACGTAGAGAGCAATATCCCTTTTCATGCCCGGCCACCAGTACTTGTAGCGAAGATCCTGGTACATTTTATGGCACAAGGATTAATAGAATACCGGGATTTGTGGGCTTCGTCCATCAATATCTGTCGCAAATTTGTCCGTTTAGGGATCCAAATTCGGACCAGGAAGTGGAATATCCCATTTGACTTATTCACCAGTTGAGCTCCATCGTGGTAGATCCGTTCCTTCTTCAAAGTGCGTTCATTAAAACAGGCATGTTGGGCTTCGCGATGAGGGTTTCGAGATCATATTGGGCTTGGGTATCGCGAATGCTGAGAAAATAACTCCGTCTGCTGAGAGCATCGGCAACGACATTTGCTTTGTCTGGGTAATAACGAATCTCACAGTCGTAATCGTTGAGAAGTTCTACCCATCGGCGTTGACGCATATTAAGTTCTTTTTTATCAAAGATATGTTGTAGGCTCCTATGATCGGTGAAGATTGTACACTTGGTACCATACAGGTAGTGTCGCCAAATATTTAACGCAAAAACAACCGCGCCTAGCTCGAGATCATGGGTTGTATAGTTCTTCTCGTGGATTTTGAGCTGTCGAGACGCGTAAGCTATAACCTTGGACCGTTGCATAAGAACACAACCAAGACCAAGGTGGGAAGCATCACAATAGACAATGAAACCGTTGTTTCCATCGGGCAATGTGAGAACAGGAGCATTGCAGAGCATGTGTTTGAGGGTTTGGAAAGCAGACTCTTGTTCAGTTCCCCAAACAAAAGGCTTGTCTTTATGCATGAGAGCGGTAAGCGGCACAACGATCTTTGAGAACCCTTCGATAAATCGTTGATAATAGCCCGCTAATCCGAGAAAAGAACGGACTTCAGACGAGTTCTTAGGTGTAATCCAACTCTTACCTGCTTCAATCTTCACGGGATCAACATGAATACATTGACTATTTACGGTGTGACCCAGAAACTGAACCTCCTCTAGCCAGAATTCACACTTGGAGAACTTGGCATAGATTCGATTCCCCTGGAGTAGTTCGAGAACCAAACATAGATGCTGCGCGTGTTCGGCCTTCGACTTGGAATAGATCAAGACATCGACGATGAACACGATGACGAAACGGTCGAGATATGGTTTACACACGCGATTCATCAGATCCATGAAAACCGCGGGGGCGTTGGTTAAACCAAAAGGCATAACAACGAACTCATAGTGGCCGTAACAAGTGCGAAAAGCGGTTTTGGGTATATCCTCCTCTTGAATGCGTAGCTGGTGATAGCCTGAGCGTAGATCAATATTCGAGAAACACATAGCACCTTGTAGCTGATCAAACAAATCGTCAATGCGAGGTAGGGGATAGCGGTTCTTGATGGTTAACTTATTCAATTCCCGGTAGTCAATGCACATCCTGAACGACCCATCCTTTTTTTTGACGAAAAGGACTGGCGCGCCCCAAGGAGAGGTGCTCGGGCGAATAAAGCCTTTCTCAAGTAATTCCTGAAGCTGACTTGAGAGTTCACGCATTTCAGACAGTGTGAGTCGGTAAGGAGCTTTGGCAACAGGGTCGGCTCCAGGAATGAGGTCGATACGAAAGTCGATATCACGACTTAGCGGTAGTCCAGGAAGATCATCAGGGAACACCTGAGGAAATTCACGGACCACAGGAATGTCTTTCACTTCTGTCTTCCTTTTCTTTTCCTTCTCCGCTACTACAATGTTAGCCAAGAAAGCTCTATATTCCTTGCGGAGATACTTGCTAGCTTGGACACATGACATAAGTTTGAGGCCTTTCGAAGCAGTTTCGCCATAGACACACAATAAATCACCATTCGCGAGCGAGAATCGAATCATCTTATCAAAGCACACAACTTCGGCATTGTTTTCGCAAAGAAAGTCCATACCTACTATGATGTCAAAACTTCCGAGTTGCATCGGGATAAGGTCGAATGGGAAGATGTGATTGTTGAGCTCAAGAGTACAATCACGAAGAACAGAATCAACGGCGACAGTTCTTCCGGTGGCAACTTCAACATCGAATGTCGAGGGGAGATGGGAGCGCCTACGATTAAGGAGCTTCTCGAATTCAAACGACACAAAGCAATTATCGGCTCTAGTATCAAAGAAACATGAAACATAAATACCATTCACAAGGAACGTACCATTGACCACGTTGTTATCAGCCTGGGCTTGGCGCACGTTCATGTTGAACGTTCTGGCGCGTGCGGCTTGTTGTCGCTGTTGTGGCTGTTGCTGCTGATGAGGCTGCTGCTGCTGGGGCTCTTGTTTCACAATCCTGTTCGGGCACATGTTTGCAAAGTGGTTGGGATCACCACATGCGAATCAGACTCTGGCGTTGATCGCGGGTGCCTGAGTCGCTTGATGGCCGTGCGGGGCTGGAAGTAGAGCTTGATGAGCAGTGGCAGGAGCTGCGGTGTTGCGGGGACCAGTATGGCAGTTGATAGTGAAGTGGCCGTACATGTTGCAGTGGGCGCAGAAACGACAGGCGAGACCCACCGGGTGATGATAAGAACATGTCGGGCAAGCCGGGTGGGGGCCTGTGTATGCACGCTTTGCTGGCGGTGCATAAGTAATTGGTGCTGGGCAGTGGTGAGACTGCTGTTGAGCAAGTACGGCTTATAGGGGAGCAGCAGTGGTGGTGACAGCGCAGTTCTTGTTGTTGGAGCTGCTGTTGTTGTGCTTATTCCTTTTTTTTTGGTAAAGGGTTACCCCGGTGATTCTATTAAAAACAACCGCAATTAAGTACAAGTAGTGAGGTTGATCCACACTAGTTCATATATGGGACATGCCCCATATATGTAAACCACTAAAAACAAAATACCAATGACACCACAAAACCTAGTCTACTTTACATCATGAAAAAATGTCCAGTAGACAGACAAAATGTCTGTTGTGCTTATTCCTGCGACGTGAGGACTTTGACGATTGAGCGGTGACGGTTTCGGAGGCTGATGCGGTGGTAGCTTGATGTAGAGACTTTGAAGCTTTATCCCAAAAACCAGCTTTTACCCACTTGTCGTTGATCTCGGCAGCAAGCAGGTAAGTTTCTTCGATAGTTGCTGTTTTTGCGGCATGCACAAAATCTGCAACACAGTCAGGTAGAGCTCGGATGTACTTCTTGATTGCCATATCAGACGTCTTCCCTTGATCGGGACAGATGATGCTGAGCTGCTTAAAACGAGCAGTCAGGGCAGCGTTGTCTCCATCCTTCTACTTTATCTTCCAAAACTCGTCCTCCAGCTTCTGGCGTTCATGGGGAGGGCAGAATTCGTCCATCATGATGGCCTTCAGCTCTTCCCATGTCAGCTCGTAAGCTGCATCATTCCCGCGTTTGTTTCGTTCAGCCGTCCACCAGTCTAGTGCGCGGGACTGGAAGACGCCGATTGCGTTTAGGGTACGGAGATTTTCAGGACAACCGCTTTGGCGCAGAGTGACTTCGATGGAATCGAACCATTGAAACATAGCCATTGGGCTATCTTCTCCAGTAAATTCCTTTGGACCGCAAGCCTTGAACTGCTTGAAGCTGAAAGCAGTCTTGATAGCAACTTTAGGAGCTTCGGTCCTAGACTCCTCAGACGATTTGCTAACATTCTCGTATATTTCACTCACGATCTGGGGCACAACCTTGGCCACTTTTAGCGAGGGTGGCAGCAAGGCGTTTGTCCCTCTGTTCTTGGCGAGTGAGTCGTGGGTGACGAGGTCCAGATGATGGTCCAGTTGACATTGTCTGCAATAGACATCGTCATAGGTCTCAGACACGTCATAATCGAATCTCACCTCACACGTCTACTACTAAAGCTCAGGAACACGATGAAACACGTATCACATAATCATGTAAGCACATAATCACAGATTCACATAATGGCACATAAGCACATAAACACATAAGCACGTAGGGCACAGAAGCATGTAAGCACATAATCACCAGATACAGTTAGAATACAGAAACCTATCATTCAAAGTCTGCGAGCGTTCGAATATAGCGATCGCGTTTATCATAGCAAGTAGTATAGTATAAGCGTATAATATAGCATGAGGTCGTCCATGATCTAGCGATTTGTCAGCGTTTTGAGATAGAAATGCAGTGCGAGTCGTGTATGTTGATCGAAGTGAAAGCAAAAATCGAATAAGTCTCCAAAATTTAAAACATAAGCAGGTAAATACACATTCAAACACATAAAATCGACGAATCATCAGAGTCAGCAGTTGCGGGCTCAGAATCGAAACACATAAAATCGAGAAATAGATTATCTGCGGCTATTAGACATTGACTATCCAAAGTGGTTCGACTATTCTCAAGGACTTGTTGTACACATTTTGACCTTCAGGATCGTGATGCTGCCTCGATTCTTGGGCGTTTGGCACGCATCCCTTTAGTCTTTCAGTGACTTCAGGTCGTTGGAGTCCGTCGAGACTTTGGTGAGAGTTTGTAAAACCAGGTAAAAAGTCGGAACAAGTCGTCAAGGTTAGGGTTTCACCCTTGTCTTAACAACTTCTTTCCTATTTTAATAAAATAGAGACGAAAACTCGCGCTAAAGTATGGATTTCACTCCTGGTTCAACGCGAATTCCCGTGTTTTATAGATAAATACAGATCTAACAAGCAATTTAATCGAGAGTTTGCGGTTTTCACTCCTAATCTCGACTTAATCGCTTATTCACAATTGAAAATTCGAGTGCAATGATAGTGTAGCATAGGCGAGAATAGTGAAGAATAGCAGTAAGCTCATACATAATCCCTACTGGACATGCACGAGTCGGTCTACTGGGTCCTAACTATAGACTAGGTCTCTAAGACATCGACCCGGACTAGGTCGAGTCTTGCCTAATTCCCTATAGTTATGGCTCTGATACCAATCTGTCACACCCCAACCGATGGCGAAACATCGGGGCACGGCACTGAGCGAAACAAATTGTCCAGAAGTTTCCATAACAATTATATTTACCAAATATTTTAAGTAACACGTCCCATACCATGTCATATAAGATAATATAATTATTACAATACAAATCTAGGCAAATTGTTCTGTTCCGATAACTCAGGTTTCATTAGTACAGACAACTATTTGTTGGTCTCTAAGACTCTTTCCTAGCCTTGATTTCCAAGCAAATAGACACCTTAAGCACCTGTCACATACGTTAAAATCAAGTCAATACACATAGTGTAAAGGCGAGCATACAAGTTTGATAATAGCATATAGAGTTCGAAATAGTTTACGCATAACCAGCACGTACACTGAGTAAAACGAAGCATGTTAGTTATCGACATGAACCTATCGATAACAATGACTGCGGGTTGACTGCCCAAGGCAGTTCGTAATACATGATCACCACTGTAATCCATGCAAATAATTGTCCTTAACAACCCCCGTGTGAACGGGTGCTGAGTCCAAACTATAGTACTATCATTGCTAAGGCAGGTAGACAACATTCCATGTGTAAACATAACAAACAAGCATTCATTAAGTCACGTATAACATGAGGTAACGGTTAACGTTAAAACTATTGCTTAGTGTGTTCGATGTGATTTCGTATAAGTAACGTATGTAACACCCAAAAGTGCGTAAAGCAAAAAGGGATCGAGTATACTCACAGCGGTTGATGGATTGAAGGGAGCGCTTGGGAGTAAGGTAGCCTGAATAGTTTGATAGCATAATGATAAGTGATGCGTAAAACGAAAACAAGTGTTGGTGGGACGAACAGCTAGTCGATCGGATGGTAGTCCGATCGGACAGCTGATCGTGCGAGAGACAATCCGTTCGGACGACTGTCCGGTCGCATGGCCGTTCGAGTGGATTTTTTTCATGACATGAAAAGTATAACCGATGAACTCGCCTTGGCTCGCAGCCCGGTCATCAATTAAGACTTAGTTGTTCATATTGTCAAACAACTTGGTGATGACTGTGCAAACTTTGCGGCTATTCTCAAGATGCAAGACACTACCATCACCTTTGTTGATCTCTTCAATGAACTTGTCGATCATGAAAGAACCCTCCTTGAAGCACACACGGCTCCGCCTATTGTTACAGCCAATACTAGCGGTGTGTATGAGTCGGTTTGGTTCGATTTTTACCATTAACCATAACTGCTAACTTTGGTTGTGGAATTTCTTAGCCATAACCGATCTTTGGTTATGGTTCGATTTTTGTTAATTCCAGTTAATGAACCAAGCAAGGTTTGAAATAAATAGGGCTTTGCATTAGGGGCGTAAACAGTCTGGATTTCGTTTGGGCCTTTTTTAAGATAACCAAAACTACACTTTTTGGTTAAACTACCGGTATAGGATTCCTTTTTAATAAGGTAACAATTCTCAACAAAAAGTTACGATGATAACACTTTTTGAGATAAACAAAACTACATTTTTTGGTTAAACTTAGTGGTGGCAAAATCCGCAAGTTGGATGGGTTTGGGTAATGGGTCAAGATGGGTTTTGGTTAGGATGGGTATAAGTTAGGATGGGTATTTTAAACAAAGGGTTTGATGGGTAATGGGTTAAGATGGGTTTGGGTTATGATGGGTTTGGGTTAAGATATGTTCTAAAAACTCAAAAACATTCTAAAAAATCATAAAAAATCTAAAAAATCCGAAAAATTCTAAAAAATAAAAAAGAATTATAAAAAATAAAAAAATCTAAAAATTCAAAAAAAAAATTATAAAAAATCCAAAAAACTCTTAAAAAGCAAAAAAATTCTAAAAATAAAAAAATCTAAAAAAATCAAAAAATTATAAAAAAATCAAAAAATTCTTAAAAATCATAAAAATTCTAAAAATTCCAAAAAAATCTAAAAAATCAAAAAATTATAAAAAATCATAAAAATTCAAAAAAATCCAAAAATTTCTAAAAATAAAAAAAATCTAAAAAATCATAAAAAGTCAAAAAATCCAAAAAATTCTAAAAAAAATTATAAAAATATAAAAAATTCTAAAAAATACAAAAAAAATAAAAAAAGTCTAAAAAGGCATAAAGATCATAAAAATAAAAAATTATAAAAAAGTCAAAAAATCTAAAAAGTCATAAAAATTCAAAAAATAAAAAAAAAAATAAAAAAATCTAAAGAATCCAATTTTAATTTTTTAGATTTTTTTGATTTTATACTTTTTTGGTTTTTATAAATTTATGGACTTTTCTGAATTTTTATGATTTTTTTTTTGTTTTTTAGAATTTTTATGATTTTTTGATTTTTTGATTTTTAGGATTTTTATTGTTTTTTTTTTATTTTTTTAGTTTTTTAGAATTTTTGATATTTTATTATTTTTTTATTGTTTAGATTTTTTTTTATTTTTCATGAGTTTTTTTATTTTTTTGAATTTTTATGATTTTTTAGAACTTTTTTGATTTTCTTAGAAATTTTAGTTTTTTAGTTTTTTGGTTTTTTTTAGTATTTAGGATTTTTTTTTAGAGTTTTTTGGATTTTTAGAATTTTTATATTTTTTTAGACTTCTTTTGATTAATTAGAATTTTTTTTTTGGATTTTTTAGAATTTTTATGATTTTTTAGAATTTTTTGATTTTTTAGATTTTTTTTGGATTTTTTAGAATTTCTATGATTTTTTAGAATTTTTTTGATTTTTTAGTTTTTTTAGGATATTTTTTATTTTTTAGATTTTTTTTATCTTCTAGAATTTTTTAGAATTTATTGATTTCTTAATTTTTTTAATTTTTATGATTTTTTTGAATTTTTAGAATTTTTTGAATTTTTTTTAGAATTTTTATGATTTTTTTAGAAGTTTTTTGATTTTTTGGATTTTCATTGGATTTTTGTTTTTGTTTTTTACAATTTTTTTGATTTTAAATTTTTATTATTTTTAAACGAAAAACGACGGGAGAGTACTACGGGAGATATCTACGAGTAGTAATTAGTTTAGTGATTTTATCTTATACCCATCCCGACCCGCTTGGGTTTTATCTCATACCTGACCTACTCTTTTTTTTATCCACAACTTCATAACCCATCCTAACCTAGTGACTAATTTTGTTTGGTCCATCTTAACCCATTAAAATTTAAAATGCCCATATTAACCCAAAATAGAATGGATGAGCTTGTTTTGCCAGGTCTAGTTAAACTACACTAGCATCATTTTCTTACTTACATACTTTTATCTTGGTAAAATACCTCTATATGGTTAACGTATAACATATATCCATTATCAGTGGCGGATCCAGGAATTTTTTTTACTGGATTCACTTTTTTAGATACTCCAATTTCATATGACTGAACATAAAAAAATTTCAGGTCGGTTCGACAGTTCGGATCGGGTAAGGTTCATTACATAATAAAAGTGCGATACAATAAGGAAAAGAAAATCGTCATTACATAATATAAAATACGATAGTCTTTACACTCTCAATGGATACTTATGTAATAACTCCTTTTCAATGTAACAAATTAAATAAGTATATAATAGAACGCAAACTAAAATAAATATATTAAACAAACGAACATAATCAAGCGAACGAACTAACAAGGTTGATTAGGGACATAGGATCAACTGAGGAGGTATCATACATTATGATTTATTTGTTAAAACATTGTGACCTATTTTTCATATTCTAATCATAGTCAGATTTAGTTTTGTGTGTAATTTAAAGAAATAAAAGAGCATTGAACACTGGAAGATAGTTGAAGAGGCTTTTCAATACATTGCAGATTGGTATTGGTACTCTAATAAAAGATCATGTATAAGGCATTTAAAAGCAATGCCTTCAACTGCAGTTCCGTACAATACGGGCCGGACAAAAAAGATAATGATGATACCATTCAAGTAGGTAAAAATTGCATCTTTTAGACAAACTGCATGGGAGACTTTGGAGTTCTATGATTCAGACTCTTCTTTTTTTTATTTTAGAATAAGTTAGTTTTAATGTAATGTGATGTGTTACAGCCTGTTAGATGGAGGTTTTAATCCCATGGAACAAAAAGAGTAATAATTGCCTCAGACAAGATTCAAACCCGGGCATTTTCGAAAGAATAACATGGATTAACCAGTGGAGAACCAAAGTTTTTTTGTTTATGGGTTCCCTTTATATTTTACTTATGGGTTCCTTTTCAGTTTGCTATATATATTTGCACTAAAAATTAAAAACCGAACGGGTTCCTGGGAACCCGATGTTTGTTAATAGGTCCGCCCCTGTCCATTATTTAGACTTTTTGGTTCGATTACGGTTATATCGGTTAACCAAAGCTTTATAACCGTAACCATAACCGTTTGGTCGGTTATTCAATGTTTCATAACCATAACCATCAGTTATGTCGGTTATCGGTTAATAACGGTTCAGTTATGTTGGTTATGGTCCGGTTATTGGTTATGACGGTTAATTTGCTCACCCCTAATCAATATGGCGGTTATTGAAAGCCAATGAAAACAAACAGAGAACAAGACTCGGACAATAAAATGAGAACAAGACTAAATATGATTGCAAACGAGTTCCTTCATATATAACAAACCTTAGAGCGACTTTCTCCCTAAATGTTGGCTAAAGAACGGAAAGATTGCAACTTTACTCCGTTTTTTTTAAGCATGCATAAAGCACTCTTCCCAAGTTTGATAAAAGATAAAATAATAATTAGATCAATTTAGGAGTTTTTTACCAATATAGTGTTGGTGAAAAAACTATTTACCAAAATGGTGTTCCTTGAAAAGTATTTACCAAAATAGTGTTCCTTGTTTATTTTGTATTTCCCTTTTCTTTTTTAACCAACATATTAAACTTCTTATATATTTCTATTAAATTAATCAAGTATCTATTTTTTTATTCTTAAATTATTAATCAACATAATAGTGTTCCTTGTTTATTTTTTATCAATCGATTCAATATTTTTTTATTTCTTTGAATTTAATTCTCCAACTAACTATTTATATTTTTTAGCAATAATTATTGTTTTTTTCAACTGTTTATGCTTTAAATTAAAAGTTACATGCGTGCACACACTTGAAAGAAGAGTATTTATTCCAAAGTGAAACAAGTAGCTCAAATAAAAAGTTACAGCTATTTAAAAAGATTATACAATTGATATTGAACAACAAAAGAAATCAAGAAGTCCATAGTTAATAAAACTTATAAAAGTGCTAAAACAATAGTATACAAATTACTAAGCTTTTGTGAATTTGTTATTTTTTTAGAATCGATTTGGTGTAATCGTTTTTGTGGTTACTTATTTATTTTGATAGTTTACATCAAATTTATATATATCTCATTACACATACATACATACATAGTTACATACTACATATACATACAAACGATACATATTTCCTATGAGCATTTTTAATTTATTTTATAATTCAAATATCATATATAGGGTGGGGATCAAATAGGAAGTTTATTTTGGCTAGGAAGGATAGGAAGCAATAGGATTAGGACATGTGGCAAAATTTAAAATAAAGAGGAAGGGTATTTTAGTCAATCTTATCCTTTCTTTTTCCTTTTCAAAACCCAGTAACTTCAAAACCCACCATCTTCAACCATTTCTTCACGTTCTATCTCAATAATCACTACATTATAGTGCGATTTTCATCACCAATCAATGATTCAAACACCCGATCAATGTGTTCTTCAGCTTTTCTTGAAGAAAACCCAGTTTAATTTCATACAAAATCTCGTTTTTTCCGGTGATTTTGAAGATAATCACTCGATCCGTTCGATTTGAGCGCTGATAAATGTTTTAATCATTCAAAATTCGTCAATTGTTGAAGAAATCACTTCGATCCATGTAAGAAATTCTTTAATTTCATTTTTACGATCTGGGTTTTTGATTTAGTCATTGCGTTTTACGGTCTTGGTGGGGGTCCGGGGGCAGCGCCCCTGGTAGCGGGATCCCAGGGGCGGCAGCCCTGGCGGGGTCCAAGGGGCAGAGCCCCTGGCGGGGTCGATTAAATTGTTGTAATAAAAATGCATTGGTTCAGACAATTCACAGCTCAGACAATTCACAGCACAGACAATTCACAGCACAGACAAAACTATTGTCATAGTTCAATGCGTTTTACAGAGAACACTTTCTTTGGTATTATTAGGCAATTGCGTTTTAGAACTAAAACATTTTTATGTGTTTTCTGGCCATTGCGTTTTAGAAAAAACACATTCTTGAAGTATTTTTAGTCATTGCGTTTTAGGTAAAACAAATTTTTAGGTGTTTTCAGTCCATTGCGTTTTACAGAGAACACTTTCTTTTGTTTTTTTAGGCAATTGCGTTTTAGAATGAGACATTTTTAAGTGTTTCTGGCCATTGCGTTTTACAAATAAGACATTTCTTTGTGTTTTTGGTGCATTGCGTTTTAGGTAAAACACTTTTTTATGTGTTTTCAGTCCATTGCGTTTTAGAAAACAGACATTTTATGTGTTTTCTGGCCATTGCGTTTTAGAAATAAGACATTTGTTTGTGTTTTTGGTGCATTGCATTTTAGGTAAAACACATTTTAATGTGTTTTTAGTCCATTGCGTTTTAGAAATAAGACATTTGTTTGTGTTTTTGGTGCATTGCGTTTTAGGTAAAACACATTTTTATGTGTTTTTAGTCCATTTCATTTTAGAAATAAGACATTTGTTTGTGTTTTTAGGCTATTGCGTTTTAGAAATAAGACATTTCTTTGTGTTTTCTGGCCATTGCGTTTTACAAATAAGACATTTCTTTGTGTTTTTTGTGCATTGTGTTATAGAAAAATGTCATTTTTTAGGTTTTTTTTCCATTGCGTTTTACGCAACTGGGTTTTAGAAAAAAAATTTCGAAAATATAGCAATAGTATACTCGTTTTAAAGATAAAAAACACTCTTTTTTTGGTGAAATTTTTATAAAAAATAATGTCGTATGAAAGAGTTATTAACGTTTAAAAATGGGGGGGGGGGATTGGAGGAGAAAGAAACTATTAGCTTTGATTGACTAGAATACCCTAAACAAACTCACGCGTCTTTTTTCTTCCCTTCAATTTCCCTGATTTAATCTTAGCCCTTGATGTGAGTTAGGTGTAATATAATTTAGGTGTATATTTTAAGCCCTTTTTACACTTTTTAGCCAAGTTTTAAATTTATAAACACGACTCATGTGTAGTGTAACCTTTGATTATTTTCGCACTTTTGCACTTGTTTAAGAGAATATCTTAGTTATTGCAGTAGGCCCCACTTTTGAAGGCGACGTTACCCTCAACCCAGTAGTTTGAGTCAGCAAGGATACAATCCTAAAGGGTCGGATTATTGAAAAATAATTAATTAAGTTATTAATGCGTAATGTGGTAGGCCCCTCTTTTGAAGGCGACGTTACCCTCGGCTAAGTAGTCTAAGTCAGCAGGGATACAGTCCTAAGTAGCCGGGTTAAATTTTTAATAGTAGTTTAACTTATGAGGGGATCAAAGAGTTTGGACCCCCGCCATCCAATACCGTTGGGTATTGAAGGAGGTCCTACTAAATTTGACCCAGGTCCTTTGCAAGATCTATACACTGAACAATGGCAAGACTCTTACCAAACCGTTCCCTTAACCCCCGACCAGGTAGCCAACATACCTCCATATAGACCGTGGAGATATGAATGGTGAAAATCTTTTATTTTATATAGACAGTAAAATAATGCCAAGACATCACGGACAAACGATAAGGAAGAATCACCTTCAACATAAGAAACTAGTAATTAAAGTCATTAATACAAAAGCAATTAAAAAGTGCAAAAGATTAAAAATAAAAAGTATTGAACTAAACACTTGTCTTCACCAAGTGATGTAAGAGACTTAGGCAAACATGGCCTTTGATTGTCAAGAACTCTTACGATCAATCTTGGATCCCGAGACGACTCACATACTCTATGATGGACAATGGATGATGGTGGTGGATGATGGTGTTGTGATGGTGGTGGGTGAAGTGTGAGAGAGGTGGTGTGCCAAGGGATGAGTTGCAAGAGCTCCAAGCACTCTTATTTATAGGCTGAACAGAAGCTCGGGCACGGCCCCGTGTCCACTGGACACGACCCCATGTCAATCCTCCCCTCTTTCTTCATTAAAGGCAGTTTGTCTGCATTAGGTGACCACGCCCCCGTGTTCGCTGAGCACGACCCCGTGTGCAGAAGTATATCTGTACTATCAAGATTTGCCTGGATTCCGCAAATCTTATAGTTGACCACGGCCCAGTGTCCGCTGAGCACGGCCCCGTGTCCGCTGAGCACGGCCCTGTGGTGGGCGATGGAAGCTTCTATCACTTTGTCTTTTCTGCTGACACTTGGGCACGCCCCCGTGCTCACTGAACACGGGTTCAGTCTTCTGTCTTCTTGTTTTGCTTGGGAAGATGTTGTCGGGAGGTCGGGCATGCCACGTTTGTTCCTTTTTTTGTATTTATGTTAGATTTGGCTGTCTTTTTGCTTCTTTTGTCTATTTGAGCTCATTTAATCCTGAAAATACAAAACGAAGACAAAAGCACACTTTTTCCAACATTAGTACTAAAAAGGGTTAGTTTTATGCCACAATTGATGTAATTTATATGTAAAGATATGTATTTGTATGCTCAATAAAGGCTCAAAACTCACTTTTGTGGGAATGGGTTTTTATGTGATCAAGTATATATAATCAAATTTTAACTAAGTTTGTCATGCTGTTTCATAATTTTCTTATGTTGGTTCTTTTTATCACGACGCTATCGGTTGTAAATTTGTAAAAATATAACCTTTTTAGAACTTGAAATTCCCAACTTAAACTTAGACATGTAAAAAGAAAATGAATTTTTTTTTTTTTAAATTTGGCGTGATTAGCGGTTCCAATAGAGTTTTGTGTAAGGCTTGTTAATTAGGACTTGCAAGATTCAAAGTTTTAGCATCCCCCCACACTTAAATTACACATTGTCCTCAATGTGTCCCAAAAATAAGTTTTTAGGTTGATTGAATGTGTAAAAAGGTGTTAAAAAGCAAAATTTTATGTTACTGGCACTCTGGACACGGCCCCGTGGTGACCGGGCATGGCCCCGTGTCAGGTGCCAGTGACAAAATTTAGTAAAGAGAAACAGAAGCCTGGACACGGGGCGTGTTCAGTGAATACGACCCGTGTCCAGTTACCTGAACTGGGCGTTTTCTGCAGATTGTGCAGCACGGGGCCGTGTCGGGCGAACACGGCCCGTGCTGAACTTGCTGTAATGAAGAATTTTTGTCGGGAAGCTCGGTGCATGGGGTGATGTTTCTCGTTTCCCTTGTTATCCTTCACCATCCTGAGTATGTTTTATTCATCACAACATCACATAAAACAATCATTTTTCATTAAAGTCATAGAGAGAATTACATAACGTTCCTAGAAAATTAAAAACAAAGAAGACAAATAAAAGTTAAAAGTCCTAAACTAGATAGGTCAAGTGATACATAAAATTATCATAAGGAGTCCTACTTTTCATTAGGAACCAAAATCCCGGAAATAGGTTTCCGGTATTGAGAAGTGTAGTAGGACTCTTGGCCGAGTGTTATCTTCCTAGATGTTGTCAAAGCCATTCTTCTATCTCTCTTGGGAGGAAGAAGGTGGCTTCGTTTTGCTCAACATCTTGTGGAGGAGGGGAAACACCAACCGGGACCCCTTGCAATATGTCTCGAGGAGGCCCCGGGTGCATGGTGTACCACTCAGCTGGTATGATGACTTCAGGCACCACGTTCCATGCCCTTTGGGGTATTATAGGTACTAAAGGAGGAGAGGCGAGAATGTTCAACCTCTGGTGCAAGACGTTGACCTCCCGGAGACACCCTTCCAGTCCCACCGTTAGGTGATTGATACTGTCGACCAATGCTTCTTCCACCCCCGTCATTTCATCAATAGCCTCTCTTAAGGCGTAAACATAGTTTACAAGATAGTCTTCCGCCGTTGATGACCTCCTCCCCTGTCGGTTGTTCCTTGAGTGCAATGAAGACGTTCCGCTTGTTCTGCTAGCCATTATGGGAAAACAGACCGAAAAGAGCTCAACTTATATGAAACAGTACCTCAGACGCGGCCCCGTGTTTAATGAATACGGCCCCGTGTCCAGTTGTCTACAGGTTTTTAAAGTAAGGAATCTTGGAGTTTTAAATTATTTTCTTAGTTTATAGGTTAATTTTAAGCATAAATAATTCAAAGCAAAGTTGTATAACTTATTTTAAGCAAGATTCCTTGAATAATGACCTTACAAACACCACAATAAAGGTTGGAATCATGAAGCTTCCAAGCTTTAATGGAGGTAGTGTTTGGAAATTGAAGGAGAAGGCAATGAACAAAAGTGGAAAAGACAAGATGGTTTTTGAGAACCTTCTTTTAGAACATACCTAGGATAGTATGAGTGAATATCCCAGGAATCTCTGTCGTTTGAAGTGGTCTAAATGAGCTGGAATCTTGCTGCATTTATAGAAAACGACAGCATGCTGGACACGGCCCCGTGTAGGCTGGACACGTTCCCGTGTGCAGACAGAATCCTGACACATTTTTATGCGTATTCTGATGAAATCAGAAGAGAATCTTTTGGTGGACACGGGGGCGTGTTGACCTGGGCACGGCCCCGTGTCTGGAAGCTGTCTTTTGCCTATTTTCAAGGAACTTATCCGAATCGGGTGGTTCCTTACTGGACGGAACAAACCCAAAGTGCCTAAGGTACCTTAATTGCTCTAGATTAAGACGAGAACGCAAGAGGTTGTTGGTGACGGTGATTCCTATGCTAAATGTAGGTGGACAAGTCCAACTCTTTCCCGGGCTCTCGTTAAAGAAGGTGTATGCCGAATCGCTCAGGTCTATGTATGCACCGAACGAAGTCGATGGAGAGTCCTTCACGGCACAATCGGCACAGGGACGACTATCGTCCAAGTCTTAGCTAGAGTGGAGGGTATCATCGGGAGCAACGAGGTTGTTTTTATTTGAATGCGACCCCAACAATTCTTTTTGGTCATCGTCTTGAGATGAATTAAGGAAATCCATCTTAAGTTCTTTTAACCAATTAAGAACTAGATCTTCTAGTTGAAATAGTTCGTCGAGGAGCATTTCTCCTAGAATATCTGGTTGAGCGCATTCGAGGGAGAGATAAGGATTATTTTTACTTTCGCCCCTCTTAAGGCTACAGGAAAACGATGGGTCTATATAGTGGGGCTTATAGTTTAGAAAATAACATTCTAATTCTTTATGACCGCCACCACATAATTGACACCACGTACCATAACAGTGCCGAAAGTAAAAAATATCATTATCACTCACGTTTGTGTCAGAAATTACCAACCGTCGGGATCTTACGGTTCTAATTTCAGTAACTGAATCTTGGGCACGGGGGCGTGTTGAGTGGGCACGGCCCCGTGTTCAGCTTACTGTCTGACTTAAAACAGGATTGCCAGTTCCAATGATTGGGCACGGGGCGTGTTCAGCGGGAACGGCCCGTGCTGAGTTCTGCAGAAGCTGAAAAATTAAGAAAATCCTAAAAAATTAAAATATAATTAAAAATGATTAGGCCGCTGATTCCTAACTTTCTTAAAATCCTTGTGTCCCCGGCAACGGTGCCAAAAACTTGATGTGCGTTAGGTGTAATATAATTTAGATGTATATTTTAAGCCCTTTTTACACTTTTTAGCCAAGTTTTCAATTTATAAACACGATATTTACTAACACTAAACACACATACGGGCAAGTGCACACATCGTGGACGTAGTATAGTGTTGGTAAGATACCGAGGTCGTCCAAGCACACAAGAGCTTTTAGTACCGGTTTATCCTCAACGTCTAATCAAATCAAAATGTTAGAAGAAAAGGTTTTTAAACTAGAAAAATAAAACTAACTAAAATGTTGAACAGTAAAATAAAAGTAAAAACAAATAGACAAGATGAATCACCTGGATCCGACTCATGTGTAGTGTAACCTTTGATTATTTTCGCACTTTTGCACTTGTTTAAGAGATTTTCTTAGTTATTGTAGTAGGCCCCTCTTTTGAAGGCGACGTTACCCTCAACCCAGTAGTTTGAGTCAGCAAGGATACAATCCTAAAGGGTCGGATTATTGAAAGGTAATTAATTAAGTTATTAATGCGTAATGTGGTAGGCCCCTCTTTTGAAGGCGACGTTACCCTCAACTAAGTAGTCTAAGTCAGCAGGGATACAGTCCTAAGTAGCCGGGTTAAAGTTTTAATATTAGTTAAACTTATGAGGGGATTAAAGAGTTTGGACCCCCGCCATCCAATACCGTTGGGTATTGAAGGAGGTCCTAATAAATTTGACCCAGGTCCTTTGTAGGATCTATACACTGAACAATGGCAAGACTCTTACCAAACCGTTCCCTTAACCCCCGACCAGGTAGCCAACATACCTCCATATAGACCGTGGAGATATGAATGGTGAAAATCTTTTATTTTATATAGACAGTAAAATAATGCCAAGACACCACGGACAAACGATAAGGAAGAATCACCTTCAACATAAGAAACTAGTAATTAAAGTCATTAATACAAAACCAATTAAAAAGTGCAAAAGATTAAAAATAAAAAGTATTACACTAAACACATGTCTTCACCAAGTGATGTAAGAGATTTAGGCAAACACGACCTTTGATTGTCAAGAACTCTTACGATCAATCTTGGATCCTGAGACGACTCACACACTCTATGATGGACAATGGATGATGGTGGTGGATGATGGTGTTGTGATGGTGGTGGGTGGTGGGTGAAGTGTGAGAGTGGTGGTGTGCCAAGGGATGAGTTGCAAGAGCTCCAAGCACTCCTATTTATAGGCTGAAAAGAAGCTTGGGCACGGCCCCGTGTCCGCTGGACACGGCCCCGTGTCCATCCTCCTCTCTTTCTTCGTTAAATGCAGTTTGTCTGCATTAGTTGACCACGCCCCTGTGTTCGTTGAGCACGACCCCGTGTGCAGAAGCATATCTGTACTATCAAGATTTGCCTGGATTCCGCAAATCTTTTAGTTGACCACGGCCCCGCGTCCGCTGAGCACGGCCCCGTGTGGCCGATGGAAGCTTCTATCACTTTGTCTTTTCTGCTGACACTTGGGCACGCCCCCGTGCTCACTGAGCACGGGGCGTCTTCAGTCTTCTGTCTTCTTGTTTTGCTTGGGAAGATGCTGTCGGGAGGTCGGGCATGCCACGTTTGTTCCTTTTTTTGTATTTATGTTAGATTTAGCTGTCTTTTTGCTTCTTTTGTCTATTTGAGCTCATTTAATCCTGATATTACAAAAGGAAGACAAAAGCACACTTTTTCCAACATTAGTACTAAAAAAGGGTTAGTTTTATGCCACAATTGATGTAATTTATATGTTGCATTTTGTGCACATCAAATACCCCCACACTTGAATCTTTGCTTGTCCTCAAGCAAAACTCTTTATAATGTGGGTTTTTCACTCCCAATTGGAATGGGTAGAAGAGAAGGTTTTTGGGCTTGTCATAGAGTGTCGGGATTTCCAAGATTCTTTATCAAGTTTTATTTTTATTTATTTTCAATCCTATTCGTTATGATTTATTAAAAACGTTTCATAAGATAAATTAATTATTAGGGCATAACATGCCTTCTTAAAATTTCATTTATATACAAGTTCACATACCTCACGGGGGATCACTCAACACTCGGCCGAAGGTGTATTTTTAGTGAATCACTCGAGAGTGGCATGGAACTTACTCCTACCATAAGCTTGCCAAGCAATCAATCCTCCTCCTTTTTAACTATATACCTTCGTAAATATTAAGAGGACTTTTTGGGTGAAGGGTTAGGCTTGGGCTAAAGGTGGGTGGTTGGGTTAGTGGTTAGTAAAAGGGCGAAAAGCGTAAAAAGCATCGGTTTTTGAAAGACTTTTTATTTTTCACAATTTAATTTATTTTGATGAACCATTTCTTTCAAACAAAGTTATTTTTTTGATGAACTTATTTGTTTATTTGGTTTCATCATTCATTTTTTTTAAGTCATAAGAAAAACCGAGCTTTGTTACTTAAAAGAAAGGGTTAAAATAAAAAGGTTTAGGTGGGTAAAAAGGGTGATTGTTTTGGGTTAATAAATGAAAAGGTTTAGGCTCAAAGGGGTTAACTAGGGGAATTTTGGGTAGGTGGTAAAAAAATTGAAAATAATGGTGTAGAAAGAAAAAGGGTTAGTCCTAATGCCTCCATCATTTACTTACTCGGGTTTAAGTTGGTAAGGACCGGGAATGCATTGTCGTGGCAAGTTCTAGAGTCGTAAGAACCAAGCGGCTATTCACACAAGAAACGAAAAATGAGCATTTCGTGTAAAGATATGTATTTGTATGCTCAATAAAGGCTCAAAACTCACTTTTGTGGGAATGGGTTTTTATGTGATCAAGTATATATAATCAAATTTTAACTAAGCTTGTCATGCCGTTTCATAATTTTCTTATGTTGGTTCTTTTTATCACGACGCTATTGGTTGTAAATTTGTAAAAATATAACCTTTTTAGAACTCGAAATTCCCAACTTAAACTTAGACATGTAAAAAGAAAATGATTTTTTTTTGAAAAAATTTGGGGTGATTAGCTGTTCCAATAGAGTTTTGTGTAAGGCTTGTTAATTAGGACTTGCAAGATTCAAAGTTTTAGCATCCCCCCCCCCACACTTAAATTACACATTGTCCTCAGTGTGTCCCCAAAATAAGTTTTTATGTTGATTGAATGTGTAAAAAGGTGTTAAAAAGCAAATTTTATGTTACTGGCACTCTGGACACGGCCCCGTGGTGACCGGGCACGGCCCCGTGTTAAGGTGCCAGTGACAAAATTTAGTAAAGAGAAATAGAAGCCTAGACACGAGGGCGTGTTCAGTGAACACGGCCCGTGTCCAGTTACCTGAACTGGGCGTTTTCTGCAGATTGTGCAGCACGGGGCCGTGTCGGGCGAACACGGCCCGTGCTGAACTTGCTGTAATGAAGAATTTTTGTCGGGAAGCTCTGTTTTTGTGCATGGGGTGATGTTTCTCGTTTCCCTTGTTATTCTTCACCATCCCGAGTGTGTTTTATTCATCACAACATCACATAAAACCATCATTTCATTAAAAACAAAGAAGAGAAATAAAAGTTAAAAGTCCTAAACTAGATAGGTCAAGTGATACATAAAATTATCATAAGGAGTCCTGCTTTTTCATTAGGAACCAAAATCCCGGAAATCGTTTTCCGGTATTGAGTAGTGTAGTAGGACTCTTGGCCGAGGGTTATCTTTCTAGATGTTGTCAAAACTATTCTTCTATCTCTCTTGGGAGGAAGAAGGCGACTTCGTTTTCCTCAACATCTTGCGGAGGAGGGGAAACACCAACCGGGACCCCTTGCAATATGTCTCAAGGAGGTCGCGGGTGCATGGTGTACGACTCAGCTGGTATGATGACTTCAGGCACCACGTTCCATGCCCTTTGGGTTATTATAGGTACCAAAAGAGGAGAGGCGAGAATGTTCAACCTTTGGTGCAAGAGGTTGACCTCCCGAAGACACCATTCCAGTCCCACCGTTAGGTGATTGATACGGTCGACCAATGCTTCTTCCACCCCCGTCATTTCATCAATAGCCTCTCTTAAGGCGTAAACATACTTTACAAGAGAGTCTTCCACCGTTGATGACCTCCTCCCCTGTCGGTTTTTCCTTGAGTGCGATGAAGACGTTCCGCTTGTTCTGCTCGCCATTCTGGGAAAACAGACCGAAAAGAGCTCAACTTATATGAAACAGTACCTCGAACACGGCCACGTGTTTAATGAACACGGCCCCGTGTCCAGTTGTCTGCAGGTTTTTAAAGTAAGGAGTCTTGGATTTTTAAATTATTTTCTTGGTTTATAGGTTAATTTTAAGCATAAATAATTCAAAACAAAGTTGTATAACTTATTTTAAGCAAGATTCCTTGAATAATGACCTTACAAACACCACAATAAAGGTTGGAATCATGAAGCTTCCAAGCTTTAATAGAGGTAGTGATTGGAAATTGAAGGAGAAGGAAATGAACAAAAGTGGAAAAGACAAGATGGTTTTTGAGAACCTTCTTTTAGAACATACCTAGGATAGTATGAGTGAAGATCCCAGGAATCTCTGTCTTTTGAAGTGGTCCAAATGAGCAGGAATCTTGCTGCATTTATAGAAAACGACAGCATGCTAGACACGGCCCCGTGTGCAGACAGAATCCTGACACATTTTTGTCCGTATTCTGATGAAATCAGAAGAGAATCTTTTGGTGGACACGGGGGCGTGTTGACCTGGGCACGGCCCCGTGTTTGGAAGCTGTCTTTTGCCTATTTTCAAGGAACTTATCCGAATCGGGTGGTTCCTTACTGGACGGAACAACCCCAAAGTGTCTAAGGTACCTTAATTGCAATAGATTAAGACGAGAACGCAAGAGATTGTCGGTGACGGTGATTCCTATGCTAAATGTAGGTGGACAAGTCCAACCCTTTCCCGGGCTCTCGTTAAAGAAGGTGTATGCCGAATCTCTCAGGTCTATGTATGCACCGAACGAAGTCGATGGAGAGTCCTTCACGGCACAATCGGCACAGGGACGATTATCGTCCAAGTCTTCGCTAGAGTGGAAGGTATTATTGGGAGCAACGAGGTTGTTTTTATTTGAATGCGACCCCAACAATTTTTCTTGGTCATCGTCTTGAGATGAATTAAGGAAATCCATCTTAAATTCTTTTAACCAATTAAGAACTAGATCTTCTAGTTGAAATAGTTCGTCGAGGAGCATTTCTCCAAGAATATCTGGTTGAGCGCATTCGAGGGAGAGATAAGGATAATTTTTACTTTCGCCCCTCTTAAGGCTACAGGAAAACGATGGGTCTATATAGTGGGGCTTATAGTTTAGAAAATAACATTCTAATTCTATATGACCGCCACCACATAATTGACACCACGTACCATAAGAGTGCCGAAAGTAAAAAATATCATTATCACTCATGTTTGTGTCAGAAATTACCAACCATCGGGATCTTACGGTTCTGTTTTCAGTAACTGAATCTTGGGCACAGGGGCGTGTTGAGTGGGCACGGCCCCGTGTTCAGCTTACTGTCTGACTTAAAACAGGATTGCCAGTTCCAATGATTGGGCACGGGGCGTGTTCAGCGGGCACGGCCCGTGCTGAGTTCTGCAGAAGCTGAAAAGTTAAGAAAATCCTAAAAAAAATAAAAATAAAATAAAATAAATGATTAGGCCGCTGATTCCTAACTTACTTAAAATCCTTGTGTCCCCGGCAACGGCGCCAAAAACTTGATGTGCGTTAGGTGTAATATAATTTAGGTGTATATTTTAAGCCCTTTTTACACTTTTTAGCCAAGTTTTAAATTTATAAACACGATATTTACTAACACTAAACACACATATGGGCAAGTGCACCCAGCGTGGATGTAGTATTGTGTTGGTAAGATACCGAGGTTGTCCAAGGACACAAGAGCTTTTAGTACCGGTTTATACTCAACGTCTAATCAAATCAAAATGTTAGAAAAGAAGGTTTTTAAACTAGAAAAATAAAACTAACTAAAATGCTGAAAAGTAAAATATAAGTAAAAACAGATAGGCAAGATGAATCACATGGATCCGACTCATGTGTAGAGTAACCTTTGATTATTTTCACACTTTTGCACTTGTTTAAGAGATTATCTTAGTTATTGTAGTAGGCCCCTCTTTTGAAGGCGACGTTACCCTCAACCCAGTAGTTTGAGTCAGCAAGGATACAATCCTAAAGGGTCGGATTATTGAAAGATAATTAATTAAGTTATTAATGCATAATGTGGTAGGCCCCTCTTTTGAAGGCGACGTTACCCTCGGCTAAGTAGTCTGAGTCAGCAGGGATACATTCCTGAGTAGCCGGGTTAAAGTTTTAATAGTAGTTTAACTTATGAGGGGATCAAAGAGTTTGGACCCCCGCCATCCAATACCGTTGGGTATTGAAGGAGGTCCTACTAAATTTAACCCAGGTCCTTTGCAGGATCTATACACTGAACAATGGCAAGACTCTTACCAAACCGTTCCCTTAACCCCCGACCAGGTAGCCAACATACCTCCATATAGACCGTGGAGATATGAATGGTGAAAATCTTTTATTTTATATAGACAGTAAAATAATGCCAAGACACCACGGACAAACGATAAGGAAGAATCACCTTCAACATAAGAAACTAGTAATTAAAGTCATTAATACAAAACCAATTAAAAAGTGCAAAAGATTAAAAATAAAAAGTATTACACTAAACACTTGTCTTCACCAAGTGATGTAAGAGATTTAGGCAAACATGACCTTTGATTGTCAAGAACTCTTACGATCAATCTTGGATCCCGAGACGACTCACACACTCTATGATCGACAATGGATGATGGTGGTGGATGATGGTGTTGTGATGGTGGTGGGTGGTTGGTGAAGTGTGAGAGAGGTGATGTGCCAAGGGATGAGTTGCAAAAGCTCCAAGCACTCCTATTTATAGGCTGAACAGAAGCTCGGGCACGGCCCCGTGTCCACTGGACACGGCCCCGTCTCCATCCTCCTCTCTTTCTTCATTAAATGCAGTTTGTCTGCATTAGTTGACCACGCCCCCGTGTCCGCTGAGCACGACCCCGTGTGCAGAAGCATATCTGTAATATCAAGATTTGCCTGGATTCCGCGAGTCTTATAGTTGACCACGGCCCCGTGTCCGCTGAGCACGGCCCCGTGGTGGGCGATGGAAGCTTCTATCACTGTCTTTTCTGCTGACACTTGGGCACGCCTCCGTGCTCACTGAGCACGGGGCGTGTTCAGTCTTCTGTCTTCTAGTTTTGCTTGGGAAGATGCTGTCGGGAGGTCGGGCATGCCACGTTTGTTCCTTTTTTTGTATTTATGTTAGATTTAGCTGTCTTTTTTGCTTCTTTTGTCTATTTGAGCTCATTTAATCCTGAAAATACAAAAGAAAGACAAAAGCACAGTTTTTCCAATATTAGTACTAAAAAAGGGTTAGTTTTATGCCACAACTGATGTAATTTATATGTTGCATTTTGTGCACATCAGCCCTTGATTAACTAAATGGATGGTCAAAATCACTTCCTAGCCTTCTTAGTCAAATAAACTTCCTATCATATCTCCACCCATCAAAACAATTATGGGAATTTTACTATTTACAAAGAATTATTGCTAAGAACTATATGATACATATATGATAACTTATTAGCATGTTCTAATTTATTTTATTAATGAAATATCAGACATAAGCAAAATCATAATGAGAATTTTACTATTTACAAAGAATCATTGCTAAAAAAATATACAGAGTTAGTTGGAAAATTAAAATCAAAGAAATAAATAAATATTGGACTAATTAAAAAATATATAAATCTTTTAAGAATAAAAGAATAGATATTTAATTAAATTAATGAAAATATAACAAAAAGTTTAAGATGTTGGTTAAAAAAGAAAGGAGGAAATACAAAATAAATAAGGAACACTATTTTGGTAAATAGTATTTAAGGAACAACATTTTGGTAAAGGGTGCTGCTAAATGTACCCCTTTTTCTACTGAACGTACCATCTTCTTTAACTTTTACATTAATACAATTCAAACCCTTTTGTTTTTTTTTTTGTCATTTTGTTATCTTTAATTATTATTATTACTAGAATTTGCTTTTAAAACATTATTTTATTTTATTTTTTTTTTGTTATTTGAAAAAAAAAATCGTTTCCTTATGTTTTAAACTAATGCGAGTTATTTTACTTTTGAAGTGGGATTTTTTTTCGTTCATAACGGCTTGAAGTGCGAGTTCGAATTTAGTTTGTATAAATAATAATACACAAAAAGTTAAAAGAAGGTTTGAAGCCAACCAACTTAATATAGTTTTCGAGTTAAAAGAAGATAAATATATTTGAGAATCACCACTTTAATTTATAGATAATGATTTTGATTAGTCAATAATATACCCTTACAATTGTTAAACTTCCACTTATGTCGATTATTGATTGATATTATATGCTTTGATCAAAGCATTTTGTCACACCCCGCAAAAATCCAGCTCAAAATTTCAGCATTCCGAAAGTTTCCGGAACACTAAGGAAGCGTCTAGGGCTGTCCGGAAGTCTCAAGAACAGCCTAGACAATACTGGAACATTTTGGCACCCTTAGAAGGTCCTAAACCAGCCTTGAAAGAGTTCGGAAAAGCCTAGAAATCAGCAAATATAATGGATATTTTGTAAGGAATTCTCTAGATTGAGAATTCTCTAGAACTAGTTGTAACTAGTATAAATAGAGATGAGATGCATCATTTGTAATCACCCCTCGTAACCCATTCATAACCCAACTTCTTGTAAACACTTTGTACTTGTAACTTTGTTCAAGTAATACATAACCATCTTTGTTGTAGTATTGCACTACAAAATCATACTTGTGATCCTCACAAACAAAGACTTCCGCTGCTATATATAACCAAACCAAACCTATCCAAAAGGCTGAACTTAGAAGTATTCTAAGTGTCGCACGAGAGTTAAGAATAACTCCGTGACAATTTACTACCTAATGTGCTAATTAACGTTTTATTTTTTTGCATTTCGTTACTTTTAATAAATAAAAGTTGTTAATTATATTCTAATACATTTTAATATAATAATAATACGATTAGAAATAGAAAGATGAGAGAACTAAAATATGAAATAAATAAAAAATATAAAATCAACTGTTTTTTTTTTCAAAAAAAAAAGGTTCTAAAACTTTTTTATTGTTTAAATTTTTTTTTTATTAATTTGTAGTGACGTTTTATAGAAACATAATAAAATACTAGTTAGAGAAAGTGTCTTAAAAACAATATTTGAATTATATAGAGGGGTGAAATTTGATAACTTTTAAAATATATTTTTAGAAATGGGGTATGACTAGTAAAAAAGGGGGTGTATTTAGCCAACCCAAAAAAAAATAACGAAAGCATTAATGGAGAGTTTAACTATTAAAAGTACTAATCCTACTAGGCCCCCTTTTTTTCCCGGGTTTTTGTAGGGCGTTAAAATTAAAAATTTCAAATTTTCTCCTAAAACGGCTATATAATTTAATAAACTTATAAAACTTAATTAAGACACACATACCATATCTCCAAATGACACCAATGTAAGAATCCGGAGTTTATATATAAAAAAATGACGAAAGCATTTATGGAGAGTTTATATTAAGAGTACTAATCCTACTAGGCCCCCCTTTTTTTCCCGGGTTTTTGTATGCCGTTAAAATTAAAATTTTCAAATTTTCTCCTAAAACGGCTATATAATTTAATAAACTTATAAATAATTTTTAACATATTGTATTAAAGTAATTAGATTGGTATATGATAATAACTATAAAAAGTGGTGATGAGGGATATGAACCAAAGTTACCTGGTGTATGGTGGCGGCTGCCATTTATGTGTTGTGTCTCTTGGAGTGTGAAGTACAAATAGGGTTACAGATCAGGGTTTGTTGGAAAAGTTTCTGGCTTGGTGTTGTGTGACTTTGAACGTGGCGGAGTGTGATCTTTAGGGTTTTAGATCAGGGTTTGTTGGAAAAGTTTCTGGCTTGGTGTTGTGTGACTTTGAACGTGGCGGAGTGTGATCTTTAGGGTTTCAGATCAGGGTTTGTTGGAAAAGTTTCTGGCTTGGTGTTTTGTGATTTTGAAAGTGTCTTGGAGATAGTGGAGTGTGACCTTTAGGATTTTAAATCAGGCTTTGTTGGAAAAGTTTCAAGCTTGGAGATGGCGGAGTGTGATCTTTAGGGTTTTAGATCAGGGTTTGTTGGAAAAGTTTCTAGCTTGAAGATGGTCAAATTGACGAGACTGTGGTATAACCGGAGATGATGTCGTCGGTGGTGATGATGGTTGCATGTAGGGTTGTCGTCGCTGGTGGTGATGGATAAAAATTAGATTGCATGTAGGGTTTGGTGGAGTTCGAACGATTCCGTTTGTAAAGAAAAACTTACAAATCGCAGATGATCAAAGTGCAGGTTGTTGGGCGTCGGTGTGGTGGTGATGCGAAAAAACTTACATACTTAGTGGAGACTCTGTGAGAGGTGAACGAAAGGTCGAATTGAAGGATTCCGTTGGCAAATTAATCTCACATTTCATTGCATGGTAATAATAACAAAAGGGAATCCGTGCAAGAAACGAGTATTAGCGACGAACGTTTATGGCCAACCGTGTTTTCAAATTTGTCACGCTCCTGCGTCCGTGGAAGGACTTCTGAGCATGGGATGAATCGGCGTATCATGTTGAAGAGTGCATGTATCAAGCAGCAGACACGTGTTCGACAAGTTGAAGCGTCGATGGACGCATAGTGTGACAACCCGAGTTTTCAAGGTCTTTCCTCGACACGTTACTTGTTTCACAACTGTGTTTTCATAATTCGTTTGCATTGTAATTTGTGCACGTTTGGTATATGATTGGTGTATTGTATTATTGTTTGGTTAAATAATGAACTTATGAACTGTTTAAAGTTTATAAACTCAACACATGCATCCTCATAACTGACAAAACATAGGATTTTCGTCACAATCCTTACTCGAAGAAACATAGGACTTTCGTCATCACCCTTACTCGACGAAACAATAGTTTTTTATCCACCGACACTAGTTTGAAAAAAAAAAAACTCATCAATTTAGATAAATATTTACTACTGAATTAACATCCACTTAATTCTGCTAGTAAAGATATCAAACCAACCCAACTTATCACAAACACTCTCATTTACATTCTTTTCATTTATGTTTATTTTTGTCTTTTGTTAAAGGTTATTTTGTACTTTTTTTATCACAAACACTCTCATTTACATTCATTTCATTTATGTTTATTTTTTTATACTTACATGCTTACTTTTTTTTTTTTTACTTTTTACCATTCACTATTTAAACAAATAAAAAACAAAAAAAGTAAAGGCTTAAGTACTTCTCAATTTAGGGTTTCTAAATTTCTATTTGCTATGTCATCACTCTCCTCATCAATTACATATGCTTCTTCTTAACTATTAATTTGAGATGGTTATATTTATGATTATTAAGAATTTTCGGATAATTATGTCAACTAATTACGTTAAATTGTATTTATTTTGGTCGATTCAGTCTAATGTTTGGGATTATGAAAATTGTTTACTTTTTACAAATTAATTTATATTCGTTTGTGTTCATGCACCGTTTATTAATTTAAAACATATATACCACCTGTTTGTCCGGCAAAAACTTAACGAAAGGCCTAGTATGGTTCGGCTCATTTTCAGCCCTAATCGAAACAAAAATTCCACAATAACAACAAAGGGAGAGTCCAATTCATCATACTATATTAGATGAAAAAGCAAGCATACAGCGCAATCATCACCAGTAAATAATATATAAAGATAATTAATTAAGATAATACGATCTTATTTATAATTAAAAGAGTGTTATCTTGATTGAGATGTAAGCTGAACCCAAGAGAATTCTTCTACATATGACAAACTGCCATCACAAGAAGCTTCACATGTATACACAACAATGGTTGCCCAATCAAGTGACTTGTAATCATTTTCAACTTTAAGGAAGTAAAGCAACTGTGGCAAAATCTGCACCAGTGTCATGCATGTTAATATGAAATTTTAAATGTAAGAAACCAACATGTGGGTAAATAGGTAGAGCCCGGCCAACGGGTTGAAATGGGGCATATCTTAGTACTGTTCAAAACATTCTAGTGGGGTTAGGTTGACCTGTAAGCACTTTTTGTCCATTTTCTATACTTTTTGTAAGCGTTTATTACCACCAAAATGTAATGATCTTTTATGCGTTTGTCATTGTATGTGTGATTAATTGATTCCATACAATGATAAACACAAAATAAAAAGTTTGTCAAATGGAAACAGACCAACAGTTCTTCCACATAGTGATGAAATAAAAGTTTGTTACATCAAATAGTAAAAAAAAAATAATAACTTACTAATAATGATGCGTGTATTAAGATAAGTAAGACAATATTATTACAGCAATAATAACGCATATCAAGAGATTGTATGCGCTGAAAATCCACTTTAATTAGAATAAATTTCAACCCAGTGGCGGAACTAGAAGATAAATTCAGGGGTATCCCAAAAAAATATGGACCTAGGAGTATTGATACATAAAATGGAGACGATTATTTTTTCATTAATGTTTCACGTCACCGACAACAGTTGCGCAACCAGAAACGTTTTACATGGGGGCGGAAATTTTTAGTTGCTATTTGTTCATCGCTATATAATAATTTTCTCAGTCAGGTTCGGATCGGGTTGGATCATATAAAAAAAAGATAATCACTCCAAAATCAGATTTCTCAGAAGTTAATTGAGTCCGGTTCTAATCTAGTACAACTTTCACTCCAAAATCAGAACTAGCTAAAATCCCCAATCAAAGACAACTTTATAACCCAGTCATCTTAGAACACATGAGTCGTTAATCATATTAAAAGCACACGAGTCGTTATTCAAACATTACTAGCCCAACTAAAATTTATAGTTGCAATTTTATTCATTAAAACCAACAAACATAATGGCAGCTCAAACTTTCTTTTATATTTTTAAAATTAATGACTTTATAAAACATTAATATGCTTTTCGAGTCATTTATCTTTACAAGACTGTGGAACTTCAAAATTAATATCCTTTGACTTTATTTATCATTGTTTATGAGACATTTGTCAATTCCAAAATAACACATTTATTTCTTCCAAAAAAACATACTAAACATATCATCTTCTTCGTTTCATCATACCTGCAACCCTAATTTTTTTTTTTATCAAACATTTCTTCTTCTTCCAACACTTTCTTCTTCTTCAGAAAGTTGAGGGAGAGTAATTGAATAATTCTATGGAAAGAACTCAGGATATTTACGTATGTGTAACACTCTTTTTTCAGGGAAGCGCCATTGGCCGACAAAGTTGAGGGGTAGCCTGGGCTACTCATCACTACTACATAGATCCGCCCTTGTTTCAACCCGTTCACCTTCTAGCTAGTTACAAAGCCCAAATTGACCCATTCATAAGCAAATGAGTCAAATTTACCACATTAAAAAAGCCATTTGTGAAGAATAAAATGAGGTACAATACCTGAAATTCAAAGGCCCGATCACTACCACATGAACTGCATTTAGGTATATCAGCTTTTGATGGCCGGCCACTTAACATGGGCCACAATGGTTCAGAAGTCTCATGTCTACAATACCAACAGTAAGAAAACAAAGATTAACCCACATGGGATATCTCAATTTTTTTTTAGTATAACTATTATTTTATATGTTGGGTTCGTAGGCTTTAGGGTAGCGGGCCCTAATTAGGGTTAGCCGGCTCTGGCCCACTTAGTTAACTTGTTGACCAAGTAGGAAACCCTAATCTTATTCTATAAATACCTATGATGTAATTGTAATCTGTGTCATTCTGAAAACAGTTGTGAGCATCTAATAAAAGTAAAACCCTAGTTGCAACCCGTGGACGTAGGTCACCTTGACCGAACCACGTAAATTCTCGTGTTCTTTATTTTCTGCTAGTGTGTGTGTTTGTTTCGCTTCCGCTCGAGCCTACTCTGATCCGATACCCCTAACAAGTGGTATCGGAGCCAAAGGTTCAGTTAAATACACGGTTCACACGGTTATCGCAGGAGAGGGAGAGAGAGCTGGACGAGAGATCTTGATCTGCTGTTGCTGCCATCGCCGCTGACTTGTTTACGGCCCGTCCCTATTCTCTGGTTACGGCTCGTAAGGTCTAGGGTTTGCATCGTAGGGTTTGCTGTTGCAGATCTGATGGTTTTGGGGTGTTTGGTGATTAGGGTTTCGGTTCTTGAACCCTGGTTATTCGCTGATTTTACGCTCGGGTTTGCAGGAGAAGTCGCTAGTTCGGGAACTTCGGGTTTCTGGTTTATTGAAAGTTGCCCGAGTTTCGGTTGCTTGGTTCCTTGTGGTTTTTTCTGGTTTTCTCGTTTGCTATGGCTGAAGACGTGAAGTTCCGAATCGAGAAGTTCAACGGTACTGAATTTGCATGGTGGAGAATGCAAATAGAGGCGTTGCTTGGTGAATGCGATTTGGATGTGGTACTGGAAGAAAAACCTGCTGGAATGGATAAAGCTGCCAAAGCAATTTGGAACTCAAAGGACAAAAAGGCAAGAGGTAAAATTACATTGGCTTTGACGAGGAGCGTTGCATGTAATATCATGAAAGAAACAACTGCTCGTGGTATGTTAACAGCTCTGTCACATATGTATGAGAAGCCGTCTGCCAGTAATAGGGTATTCTTGATGAGGGAACTGTTTAATATGAGAATGAACGAGGGCAGTTCAGTTGCTGATCACATTAACGAAGTCAATTCAATTTTGTCCAGGTTAGCAATTGTGGGCATGAAGTTGGATGATGACACTCAGGCTGTGGTTTTGTTATCTTTCTTACCTGATAGTTGGTCAGGATTTGTGACGACGGTCACTGAAACTGCTGGAACTGGAAATTTGAAGTTTGATCGGGTCCGGGATAGTGTTTTGGGTGAAGACGTTCGCTGGAAGAACACTAGTGGAGGATCTACTTCTGGTATGCTCAGTGTTAGCAGGGGAAAAGGTAATAACAAAAGCAGTGGAAGTCGTGGGAAAAGCTTATCTAAAGCTGGGAAGAATGTGAGGTGCTGGAACTGTGGTGAAAAAGGGCATGTTAAAAACGAGTGTCCTGATCCTAAGAAAGAGGATGGTAACCAGCATGTAAACAGCGTTGTGTCAGATGAATCTGACGGTGACGTACTAGTTTGCTGTGAAGAGTCTATAGATTCGTGGGCTATGGATTCTGGTTCTTCATTTCACGCCATGCACAGCGGGGAGACGATGGTGAATCTGAAAAAAAGGAGACTTTGAAAATGTACGATTAGCTAATGGTCATGTTCTTAATGTTACGGGTATGGGAGATGTCAATCTGAAGACTCCACTGGGCATTACATGGAACTTAAAGAACGTCAGGGTAATTACAGGTTTAACGAAGAAACTTATTTCTGTTAGTCAACTGGATAAATAGGGACTAGATGTTAAGTTTGGTGGTGGAAAGTGGAAGGTGATTGATGGAAATCTTATTGTTGCCTGTGGGAGGAGACAAGGATCGTTGTATCTAGTTGAGATACCTGTTGAGGGAGTAGTCGTCCCTGTACAACATAAAGTCTGGTTCACTGAATCTAGTAAGCAGAAGAGGGTTCAATTTGCGAACTTGAATCCTGGTTCTTTGGGGATGTCAGTTGAATGTGGTCAGGGGTCTAAGTTTAAGCCAGTCAGGGGATTTGGTGATAGTGGGAGCACGGGTCGTGTTCCAGGTACAAACACAAAGAACCGTTGGGTTTTGAAGACGAATGTTCCGACTAAAGAAAAAAGCTCTCCTGGAAATAGTTTGCAAAATGTGGAGAGTGGTATTAATTCTCGGTGTATCTCTGGAGCTGGTGGATCGTGCAAGCCGATTGAGATAGAGAATGGGTCTGATAAGACTGTTGGGTTGGAGCTTGTGGGAGCTTCAACTGGTCTCTCAGGTACTTGATGAGAAGTGTGGTTGCAACTAGGTGGCTTGGATGTGACTGAAGTCTTAGCTTGTTCTTGGAACTGGAGGCTTGGAAGACTTGAACGTAAAGATTGCTGAAGTTACTGGTGATGGGTTTCTTGGATGCACTTTGTGGACTATGCAAAGCCTCCGAGTGGGAGATTGTTGGGTTCGTAGGCTTTAGGGTAGCGGGCCCTAATTAGGGTTAGCCGGCCCTAGTTATTAGGCCCACTGAGTTAACTTGTTGACCAAGTAGGAAACCCTAATCTTGTTCTATAAATACCCATGATGTAATTGTAATCTGTGTCATTCTGAAAACAGTTGTGAGCATCTAATAAAAGTAAAACCCTAGTTGCAACCCGTGGACGTAGGTCACCTTGACCGAACCACGTAAATTCTCGTGTTCTTTATTTTCTGCTAGTGTGTGTGTGTCTGTTTCGCTTCCGCTCGAGCCTACTCTGATTCGATACCCCTAACATTATATCCATCTTAACTAAAACGTTTGTTTTTCATTTCAAGATTCTTAACCCTTACACTTCCAATTGATATGAATGTCAGTAACATCTTAGCTCCAAAACAGTGGTATTTACATAGCGTACTATCATAATACAATTACAGTAAGAACTTGGACCCATTTACTTATTCGTGAGTCGATTCGTGGTTCATCCCTAATAGGCCAAATGGGTAAAAATAAATCAAGGAGTCAATCAAGTTGAAAATCATCCAAAATGTATTTTAATGAAACCTCCGAAATATCAATCTTCCGTTCATATGTTAAAATGTAAATTAAAACAAGGTTTCGCAGTCACCTTAATATTTGTGCTGGGTGCCGGGCTATTATTTGGGTGAAATACAGGGTCGGCTCAACCATTTTGGTGGCCTTAAGCGAAGTACAAAATTGAGGCCTTAAAAAAAGAGTAAATTACGTTTTTGGCCCCTGTGATTATATCACTTTTACTATATTAGCCCAAAATAAGAATTTTTAACATATTTGCCCCATGGTTTCTATAACTAACCATTTTGTCCCTTAAGTCTAACCATTTTGGCCCCTATTGTCTCTATAACTAACGATTTTGGCCCCCATGATCTCTAGACGTAGGGGCCAAAATGGTTAGTTATAGAGACCATGCGGGCAGATATGTTAAATATTCTTATTTTGAACTAATATAGTAAAAGTGATATAACCACAGGGGCCAAAAACGTAATTTACACAAAAAAATGGTTGTACAGTTAAGAATGAAAAACATACCTCTTGTACCCCATTCACAAACCTAATGCCTTGATAAAAAGACTATTTGTATTTAATAAAAACCCTCCTCCTTTATCCAGGGGGACCGGCAAGATAAACTAAAATTAGGATTCATGCTTTCTATATCTATTGGACATTATAGATTCAAAAATATAACAATTAACACAAAATCTAATCTAAGAATTCAATTATAAAAAAAAATCAACAGTAATCTTAAATTAGGATTTAGGGCAAGTAGTGCACGAGTACCTTAGAAGTTAGATTTTGCGCCTTTGCTGCTATGTGAGCAATCTGCCACTCAGGAACAGTAAAACAGCTGTCCGCCAACAACCGTTCGTAATTTTAGATTTCGAAATCTGATTGTTAATTTGCCAGAACTCATAATCAAGAACAAAATTGCAAAATAGTTTCACTGTGGAAGAATAAATCAAACAGATTATTGCATAAATAGGGTAAATTCAACAAAAAGATGTTAACAAAAAGACGTTAGAAGATTGGATAACTAAAATCGGCGCTACAATTTCTCATATCTCCATTTGTGCGGCGCCTAAACCTAGCTTCCATATCAATCATAATTGTTTCCATGGATTCGATTGGCTTTGGCAGTTTCACGCGCTTCCTTTGCTGCCGATTGATTGCCCTAGATAGATAATCTTCTGTCGTTCCCCAGTCCCCATAATCACGCACAGTTCCCTTTCTTTTTGTTGTTCAAGCATTCTGTATTCTCAATTGAATTGTTAAACCAAGACTAGTGGCCCAAATGCAGGTGAGAAGTGGGCCGGCTTCTAATACCACACCTTGTTTATAAGCCCAAATGCAATATAGGCTATATAATTTTTTTTGGCTGGAGGCCCTATAAAATATGTGGCCTAAAGCCCTAGCTTGAGTTAGATGGCCCATGGGCCGGCCCTGGTGAAATATGCCCAACTCTTTGCATCACCTTCATCCTTTAACCAAAAAAATGAAATTTTGTAAAAAGCAAATCATATGCACATAACATATAGAGTACTCATTGAAACAGTTTATACCTCATTATCACTACCTAATGCATTTCCATGTGCGTTGATGTTTGACATTTCAGAGTCAGACTCAGGGTCAGATTCATCCACCTCGATGATCTCATATTCTGGCCAGGTAGCACTGCTTGCAGCTGTTTAGAATAAATAATAGGAATATATACTACAAATGAAGTATTCTGTATTCCTTCAAAAGAAAAGTGTTGCAACTTTCAGAGAATAAGGACTTCACCACAGTCACTTCATAATTCAGTATCACATATAAGCAAAAATCACCTAAAAAGAAAGAATACTAGCCTTTTGGTATATCCTCTGAAGAGTTGTTAGGCCCAGAATTAGATGGCTGAAGCATAAGATCTATTGTTCTACATTGGATTTTATGAGTTGAACTCCAGTGAATGGCCCTGGATAAAGATAAAAGAACAAGAATGAATAACCAAAGTTACCAAACAGAAAAAAAACAAAAAACAAAAGCTAAAAGATATTAGCAGTGCAGTAACAACCTGGTGCGTCTTGGAACAGTAACGTGCTCTTTTGCAGTTGCTACAAACTTTATCTCCTTTCCAGGTACCACACCAACTACAAAATGGAGCTACGAAAACCATGAAACTAATTCTTAAGTAGGATTAATTTCATATATACCCTTACAAACTTATGTAATAGTCTAGGTAACCAAATGGAACTACAGAAGATTAAGAAAAAGCAAAATTTCTCTACCCGCTGCTGCGACTAAAGGCTTGTCATTGCCATCGGTTTTAGGTGGTTCACTGGAGTAAAACTGAGTGTGGCAAGGAAGTTGACAACGGAAGACCTTAATACTTGATTAAAAAAAGGTAACAAACATTAAAAAAGAAACAATCTCATATTAAAAGAATATGAATTAAGAATACCTCCTAGAGGCCTTTTCTGGGTGGTGTTTCCATTGTTCATGTTGGTCTTGGAGAAGGCATGACATTGATGTGCACATGAATACAAATAAGGTTCTATGGTATGCCAATTCCGATAATTTCTCTTCAGAGGGAGGAGCATAAAGCTACAAATAAATTATTAGAAAGGTTATTGTGATTGAACTTGAAGTTTCTGGATTGCTTTTTTAAGATACCGACATAGACACATAGTCATACGTATTGTAAATGTTTTCTAAAATTCAAGAGTTGGATGAACAACAGCGTGTATATATGCAGTTTGAAATTGCTTATTTCAAAATGATTATTATTGATGGTTACAGCTTTCCTTTAGAAAAATATATAAACCCTTTTTTAATAAACCAATTATCTGTTTAATTCTGCTTATAATAAGGATAAGCTGTTTAATCCAAACAGAAATAGGTATGAGCTCAGTGATCACCATAAAAAATTTACATGCATGCCAATACACTACAAGAAAATAGGGCTATTGCTACCACACTTTCGGTCGCAAAACGGTGGCAATTGCCCTTTTGCCACCATTTTGCCACCAAAAAATCGGTAAAAAAAGCACACGTAGCAATTGCCCTATTGCCACCTATTTGCTACCGTTTATTATTTTGCTACAGTTTTGCTACCGCTTTTTGTCATCGTTTTGCTACCGTTTTTGTTGCTACGGTTTTGCTACCGTTTTTCTCACCACTTTGCCACCGCTTTTTGTCACCACTATTGCTACCGCTTTCCGCTTTTTGTTGTCACCATTTTGCTACCGCTTTTTGTTGGTGCACTTGTGTCTGTACTTTGTCTGTATTCGGTCATGATGTAAAACGATGTCTCTGTTAGTCATGTAAGTCTGACCAAGTCAACCATCCTCCTGGTTTGACTTGGCCAAACAGTTATCATATGGTTGTAAATTGTCTGTGTCGAAGGTTGGGTCATCGAAGGATTGTTTCTATCCTTCGATGAGCTCGAAAGATATCCCACGAAGGATACTGATGGACCTCGAAGGATATACCATCCTTCGAGGTATATGTGAATCCTTCGATAGCTGTTTGATCGAAAGATGATCTGTCGATCAGTAAACAGGATCCTTCGACCAGATGATCTGTTATGGGTATATATATACCCATGTTGTGTTCACTTGTGTTAGAGGGGGATAGACACTAAGGCAGACAAGGAGAGACACTTCTGTGAACACACACACACTTAGAGAGTTTGCAAAACAGATTTGTAAACATTGAGCTTGTAACCGAACCTTTCATACGTATTAATACAAGTGGTGTTAATCGGTGAATATTGTGTGTCTTGTGTTTGTGCTTGTTTCATCTTGGTTTGCACTCTAGCTTGGATTCCGCACTTGCTAGTGTGTTTCACATAACAAGGTTAAGGTTTGACCTCATCCTCCGAGGGACCTACAAGTGGTATCAGAGCCGTGGCTCTTTTCCTTGTTAAAACCGGGTTTGTTCAAGACTTTGGAGTGGTTGGACACTTGGTTTAGCACCCGTTTTTAGTGTTTTTCTTGGATTTCTTGACATAAAAACGTGTTCTAAACTAACCGGGTGTGTTAAGGGAAGGTTTGGGTAACTTAAAACTTGGTTTTAAGAATCTTGGTGATTTCCGGCCAAATTCCGGTCATAATTCCGGTGACCGGTTTCTGGATAAGACTTTCCATTTTAGGCAATATTTTATTTGAAAAGTCTGAGTTGGTAGAAAGCATGGTCAGATCATACCCTTCTGCCGAAAGTTGACTACCAACCCATCACCTTTTTCACCAACCTGTCATTTTTCTGTCAGTAGTGTTCGAAGGATATCCTTCGAAGTCGAAAGATCATCTTTCGATTAGAGGAGGTTCGACAGATATTGATCCTTCGAACATCCTTCGAAGGCTGTGATTTATCTTTCGAGCCAGGGAATCTATTCGAAGGATATATATATTCGAAAGATAAGGATCTTTCAATTGTGAATCTTTCGAAAACATTGTTCGAAATTCAACAGTGATCTTTCGAACACTGTTGATCCTTAGAACAAGTAGTATCTTTCGATCTTGGTCTGTTTGGACTTAACAGTTTGTGTTTGTCTTGTCTTTCGATCAGAACAGGGATCCTTCGGCTGGCTGTTATCATTCGAAATATTCATATAGACTTTATTTTTCTTATCAAACATGAATCTGAGTTGGTGGGGAACTCCGGCTCCAGATAGTGGTAAATACACAAGTACAGGTTCCACTCCCTCATGGTGGGGTACACCGGCTCCAGATAGTGGAAAGTACACGAGTACAAGTCTATCTCCTTCATGGGCCGAATCTCCGGTGTCAACATCTTCGCAAGCAAATGCCATATCGTCAAGTCAATGGGCATTAATATCAAATCAAACTCCGAGCATTCAAAGTATCTTATTGAGCGAAAGCGAAACCGGAAGTTTGAATCGACCTCCAAAGTTGATGCACTTAAACGAGTATCCGGGCTGGGTTGATAGATTTCGTACATACGTTCTTGGTCAAAATACCGAACTGTGGATACGTTTCACTACAGATTTCGATCAAGCTATAGAGGTTGTTGCTTCAGATACTGCTACGTTTGCCGATCTTCCTGAAGATCAAAAGAAAACGTATGATCTAGAAAAGAAAGCATACGCCATTCTCACTCAGGCGTTAAGCAAAGATATCTACCACCAGTTTGTCAGTTTCAAGACAACGAAGAAGTTGTGGGACGGGTTGAAAACCAGAGGAGTAGGGAATGAAGCAACACGTCAATTGCGTCATGATCTTCTCAAGAAAGAATTTGACTGTTTCACGTGCATGGATAAGGAGTCTTTGGGAGACATGACAAGCCGGTTTTATCACTTGCTTACAGAGTTGAACAATTTTGGAGTAGCGACAACTACAGCAGAAGTGGTGAAGAAGTTTGCTGATGCTTTGCCTCCCCAATGGAGTAGTTTCTTGGAAATCTTGAAGTATAACGGAGTGTTGAGAACTACAAATATCAACGACTTCGTGCAGCTTTTAGAAAACAAGGATCAGGAGGAAACATTAAAGGCAAAAAGAGTTCCATTGCCACAAAATCCAGAAATGTATTATGGAACTTCCAGTTCTTCGTCTGCAAGAACCGGTCCACATGCTCCACTACAAACTGCGTTTGTCACAAGCACGGATATGTATGGCAATCCAGTGCAAGTTCCTGTCAAGCCAGCTCCCACCACAGACATGTATGGAAATCCAATACAACCACCTCCTCCTCCTCCTGCTCAACAACATGCGTGTTATGGAGGAACATCATCTGCTGGTCAGCAATCAAAACCAAATACAGTACAGCTCGACACTTCAAGCCTCTCTAAGGTCAGTGTAGAAGTAGCAAGGGAACACATGGAGCTGCTTAATACTATAGTGAGCGCGTACTGTGGGTTAGTGGAAGGTCAGATTGGCAACATTAATCTGACACAAGAAGACTATCGGCAGATTGATAAGGAAGAGATGGACTTGATGGATATCAAGTGGGCCTTTGCTAGTGCTGTAAGAAGGGCAAAGGATTTCATGGAAAGTACTGGCAGAACCAGCTTGGAAAGTAAGAAAGACACCAAGTATGGGTTCGATAAACAGGCAGTAAAGTGCTTCAACTGTGGTGAATGGGGTCATTTTAAAAGGGAATGTACAAAGCCAGCACAGCACGGGAACCAGAACCCCTTCAGAAACCAAGGTAACCAGCAGAACCAGAACAGGAACAATGAGCGTACATTAATACCTGTCAACAACCAGAGTCAAGCTGGACCATCAAATGCCAACAGGGCACTTGTGGTTCAAGTGGATGAAGGTTGTGACTGGTCAATCCAGTTGAGTGGTGATGCTCAGGATGGTACAGCTTGTTTTGCTAAAATTGTGAAGGAGGCAGTTCACACCAGTGGTGGAGAATCTTCCGCCAGTGGTGGTGAATCTTCTGAAGATGAAGACTCTTCTGGGTACAGCAGGAGTGTTGATGAAGAATCATCCAGTTCAGGTGATGATCATGTGGGTGAGACAGCAAATGTTTCGGTTGATGCTGACATTGATGAGCTTTTGGAGGAAGCTGCAGCACTAAGTGATAGAAGATCTATTCTGGTGGATCAAGCTGCTTATTCTTCGTCTTCTCTCCATTCAGCCTTTATGGCTAATGTCGACGGTTCATCAAGTCAGGTATGTGTCGATGAACCCACTGTTGTAAATTGTGATGAATGTGATAGGTTGCGTGCTAGATGTGCTGATGTTGAGAAAAGTATGTCTGAGTTGCAAGGCAAACATGATGCTTTACAAGCTAGTTTGTTTGACTTGCAAGACAAACATACTACAGTGAATGAGAATTTGTGTGACTTGCAAAGTAAGCATGAAGCTTTGCAAGAAAAGTATGATGTGACTTTTATTCATAATCAGAAATTGACTGTGGACCTTTCCAAATGTACAGAAGCCAATATGTTTTATGAAAATTATGAAAAGGAGTTTAAATCGGTAATCGAAAAGTTAAAGAAAGATAAAACCGAGTTAACTAAAATGGTTTCCAGAAAACAAACTGACATTAATTTGTATATATCTCGCCTTGAGACAATGCAAAAAGAGATGGCTTGTGTAAAAACGGAAAGTGAGGCAATCCAACTCAAGTTAGATAGTTATTTGAGTTCTAGCTATGTGTTGGATCACATCATTGATGTCCAAAAGGAGAAAAGAGACGTCACGTGCATAGGCTATAAGAATTGTCCACCACCAGTGAGACATAATTATGATGCCATGCCGGATGAGGAGGACAGAGTGTTCTTTGAACCATCTGTGCCTCTAGATGTGAAAGAGTTTGCAGCAGGGCTCGGATATACAAAGGAAGTATCATCAGATTCGGATGTATCAGCAGATACATGTGTGTCTTCTGCTGAACTGAATCAGGATCCTCCAGTCATTACTGAGGATGCTGATTCTTCTGATGATGAATCTGATGATGCTGTCCCAGCAAAGTCTGACGCGGTAGTCAAAAATGAGGACATACCTCTCGAGAATCACATTCTATGTGATCCTCCTGCAAAACCCGCTAAGACTGTTGCAATTGAGTCCTCGTCTGCAAAAGAGTCGGAGAGTGTGAACTTGCTGTACACTCTTATTGGTGATGATAAAATCTATTCAGACGAAGACTTTCCCATTAAGAATGTGAATCAATCCTTAATCAGCAAAGTTTTTGAAAACTCGACAAGTAAGTTTTTGGGAAAGACAGGACCACGTGTTACAGTTACACAGTGTCCTCCTATTCCAAAGGCCGAAATTCGAAAACAATTTGGCAACAAGAAATTACCAACAGTGCAGAAACAGCAAAATCACACCAAGCCAAAAGCAAAATCACCGGCTCAAACTCAAAAGAAGCCGAATCGGAAGAAAAACAAGAATGTAAACTTTGTGAAATCGACGGGAACGGACAAAATTGAAACGTTTGAAAATAAATCTAACTTAGATTTTGTCAAGAAAGCTACTGTTCTGAAAAGAAATGAACAAACCAGTTCAAAGCCTAGTACCTCGGGTTCACAAAGTTCAACATCATCGGCTAAACGATCACATGATACTTCGGGGTTTGTTGAACGAAGATCATGTTTTGAGTGTGGAACAATTGGACATATAATTCGAAATTGTCCATATCTTCATAAACAAAAAGGAAAAGTTGATGTTCCCCATGACCAAACTGACCGTAAGCGATCTGTTTATGCAAAACAAGATCCCCGACTTGTAAAAGAAAGGGAAATGAAACAGAGACGCCAACAGGTCAAGAAAATTGAAAAGGCGATCAAAACCGATGTGGTTAACAAAACATTTGTTTCTGTCAAACCAGAAAATTCAAAAACTTCAGACAACCATGAAGTTAAAATTTTAAAGAACAACACTGGTAAAACAAAACAGACCTGGAAACCAAAAACGGTTAATGAATCAGGGGGACCATCACAGTTTACCAATCATCAAAGACAAGAAGTTATTGTTATTGATGAAAATGGAAGACCCAAGACCACAATGGCTTGGGTTCCCATCTCCAACTAATCATTTGAGTTCATGTGCAGGGTGTTCCAGGAGGAACTATCAGTAGTCATTGGATTGTTGATAGTGGGGCATCCAGGCACATGACAGGCGACATAAAGCTTCTCTACGACGTCAAATCTATTAGAGGAGGTTATGTTGCTTTTGCTGGAGATAAGGGAGGTTATATTACGGGTGAAGGAATGATATCCAACGGGATTGTCAGCTTTGACAAGATCAACTTTGTGTAACAACTTGATCACAATCTTCTTAGTGTTTCTCAAATTTATGACAAGCAATTCTCAGTGCACTTTGATGCTAATGGATGTTATGTGCTGAAACCCGGCTTCAAAATTCCAAAAGAATGGATTCTCTTGTCAGCTCCAAGGATAAATGATTTGTACGTCCTTGATATGAGCCAAGCTATTACTACGTCTGCACAAGCAACTTGTTTCGTTTCTAAAGCCACAGAAAAAGACTCTATCTCTTGGCACAGACGAATGGGTCACATTCACTTACGCAAAATGAATCATTTGGTTTCAAATGAATTGGTGAATGGTGTTCCTCTCAAAAATTTCCATCTTCAAGACGTCTGTGTTTCGTGCCAGAAAGGTAAACAAACGAAGAAACGACACCCTACAAAGAAGATCAACACGGTGGCAGTTCCTCTTGAACGTTTGCACATGGATTTGTTCGGTCCTGTCAAGCACAAGAGTATTCGGAATGATCAATACTGTCTCGTGATTACTGATGACTATTCAAGATTTTCTTGGGTGGCGTTCATGGCACACAAGAGTGAAACCTTTGGTATTATCAAAAACTTGATCATTCAGATTGAGAATTTGTATAAGTTGAAGGTTAGGCGGATACGTAGCGACAATGGTACTGAATTTAAAAATCATGCCATGGCGGAGTTTTGCACGTCAAAGGGTATTCTTCATGAGTTTAGTGCAGCTTATACTCCTCAACAGAATGGCGTCGCTGAACGTAAGAACCGCACATTGATCGAGACTGCTAGGACAATGTTGGTAGAGTCGCAGTTGCCCATTCCATTCTGGACTGAAGTTGTGGCCTCTGCATGTTACACATTGAACCGAGTCCTTACAGTCAAAAGGCACAATAAGACCTGCTTTGAGCTTCTTCAAAAACGGAAACCAGATTTGTCTTATCTTGAACCGTTTGGAGCTCCATGTACAATCATCGATCCTAATGGAAAGTTTGGGGCAAAAGCAATTGATGGATACTTTCTTGGGTATGCCACCCCTAACTTACGAGTCTGGAATCTAGAGACTAAAAGGGTCGAGGAATGGTCTGAGGTCAGAGTACAAAGGCACACCTTGCCAGTCAAATGTCCTGGTCAACCTTGGATGTTTGAGTACGATGACTTTTTCAATTCGATCAATGTTGAAGCCGTTGAAGAAAGTGCTGCGGCAAGGATGTTTTTCGAGAGTGACAATGCAACAGTTTCACCGGTGGTTCGTCCAAATCTTGTCAATCAAGAACCATCTTCGGTGAACACTAATACTCTTGACAATGAGGATTTTCATGATGCAACCGAGTTGAACGAATCTTCAGAGGATGATGAATTTCTAGATGCAGATCAAGAAGCTCCAACAACAGCAGTTCATGGTACTTCAGAGGGTACTCCTCCAGTGGATGCCCCTAGAACAGCTGAAGCTACTGCATCATCCTCTTCGTCAATTCTGGGCATTGATTTAGTTGTTGATCTCAATCTCAACAACCTGGGTATAAATATTCCAGTTCCAGAGAATCCAGAAACAAGGATTCATAATACCCATCCTCAACAAAACATCATCGGAAATGTGCAAAGTGGCATTCAAACAAGAAACATGTTGCGAAACAACAACAATGCAGGCCTGTATGCAGCTATTCGAGAATCCGGGCAACAAAACGATTGGTCTTTCGCGTGTTATGTTTCACAGGAAGAGCCAAGAACTTGGAAAGAAGCAATGAAAGATAACTTTTGGGTTGAAGCAATGCAGGAAGAACTGCAACAATTCCAGAAGCTTGGTGTCTGGAAACTCGTAGAGAAACCTGCTGGTTACAAGAAGATTGGTACTCGTTGGGTTTTCAAATGCAAAAAGGATGACCGCGGAGTTGTTATCCGGAACAAAGCATGTTTAGTCGTTCAAGGTTTTCGTCAGATAGAAGGAATCGACTACAACGAAGTCTATGCACCTGTTGCACGTCTGGAAGCAATTCGGATCTTTCTGGCTTATGCCTCATTCAAAGGATTCAAGGTCTACCAGATGGACGTCAAAAGTGCATTCTTACATGGTGTGGTTGAAGAAGAGGTGTACGTCGAACAGCCTCCAGGTTTTGAAGATCCTATCCATCCCGATCGGGTTTGGTTGCTCAACAAAGCTCTCTATGGTCTACATCAAGCACCGCGAGCTTGGTATGCAACCTTATCTAACTATCTGCTGGAGAACGGTTTTCGAAGAGGTCTTATCGACTGTACTCTTTTCATCAAAGAACAAGATGGAGATCTTCTTCTGGTACAGGTATACGTTGATGATATTATTTTTGGTTCTACTAATGATGTCTTGTGTAGAAATTTCGAGCGCATTATGCAGGATAAATTCGAGATGAGTGCTATGGGGGAAATGACTTTCTTTTTGGGCCTACAAGTGCAACAAACTGAGTCTGGGATATTCATCCATCAGACTAAATATGTTGGTGACATCTTGAGCCGGTTCCAGATGTCTGATGCAACGCCCATTGGTACCCCACTGCCACAAAATCACGGAATTACTCCAGACTTGAAGGGTGAAGCTGTTAGTCCTTCATACTATCGCGCAATGATCGGATCTCTTATGTACCTCACAGCATCAAGACCAGACATAATGTACCCAACGTGCATGCTTGCCAGATATCAAGTCAACCCGAAGGCCTCACATCTTGCAGCTGTAAAAAGGATTTTTCGTTATTTGAAGGGTTACCCTGACACCGGTCTATGGTACCCTAGGGATAATAACTTTGAATTGGTCGCTTTCAGTGATTCTGATTTTGGCGGATGCAAAATCGACGGCAAATCCACAATGGCTGGATGTCGGTTTTTAGGAAATCGCCTAGTCACATGGCAGTGCAAGAAGCAGACATGCGTCGCTACATCAACATGCGAAGCTGAATACATTGCTGCCTCAAGTTGTTGCTCCCAAGTTCTTTGGATCCAACAACAATTACGCGACTACGGTTTTGAATTCCTAACTACTCCTATTTACGTTGATAATTCTGTTGCATTACAGATCACTAGAAATCCTGTGCAGCACTCAAAGACCAAACACATCGAAATCAAATATCACTTCATACGTGATTGCTTTGAGAAAAGGCTAATCGATGTTGTTAAGGTCCACACCGATGACCAACGTGCCGACCTTTTTACCAAAGCATTTGACAAATCAAGATTTGACTTTTTATTATTGGTAAACGGCATTAAGGTCAAGCAAGAGTAAAACCAACATCGGAAAATCATTTTTGTAAATATCTTGTGTGTTTTAAATTTGTCTTAGTTTATTGATTTTAGGGGGAGTAAATCCAAAAATCTGAAAATCCAAAAACATCGAAAAATTTCAAAAACACAAAAACAATAGAAAAACAAAAATGAGTTTCCTGGCGAGCAAAAGAGAAAATGATAGTACATCAGTGGTCTATCCAAACCTCTTTAAACCTTAAATGAAAAACGATAAGCAGCTCTATATAAGATGTATCGGTAGGCTCACAATCAGTTTAAAGTGTGCAGGGTGATATAAACTTAAATCGACTGAAGACCAGGTGGGAACCATTCATTGGCATATGGTCTTAGTACCAAAATTTCGTTTGATAGATTGCCGAGGTTCTGAGATATTCGGTCTTTATGCTGCTTATCATCTGGGTATCATGGTTGTATCTTTTACCGAAAAATAACGGGGACGCAAGTCTAGATCTTCCATGATACTATACATACGTGTACATATTGCATACGACCTCAATAAGTGATAAACAATCACATGTCCAAACAAATAAGTGATAAAATATCACATTTATCCGGGAGTCAAGTTCGTCTCTCTGCTGTACGGAAGTACTGACCTGTTCACGGACTTGCTCCTGTGCCCTCATGCATATGAAAATCAAGTTCCTCATCAATAAGTGATTCTATCACATAGGGCTTGTTTTAAAATCAAAATAAGTGAGTATCTCACATCATATACGGTCAAACAGATGATAATCGGTATACTCACCGGTAAGATGAACCCTCGTGCATACCTTGATACGGGAATGTGTCGTGATGTGGATGAACACCGGTCGGTAAGTATAAATCATACCTTAACGTATCCCCTCGCCATGATTACATCTGATAAGTTGAGCTTAAGTGGACAACAATACCGATAATTGTTATAGGATGCTTATCTTAATGTTAACTAATTGAACAACAAGAGCGTTTTGGCATGACCGTACACTGATATGATTCTTTTACCCTCGAAACTCGCAAAAAGAATGTCTGTATATATTTATTTCCTGCTTTCAGTCTTTACATTTGAAAAATTCAAAAATACCAAAAAGATTTTAGGTATGTTTTAATATAAACTTTATAAAAGCCAAAAAGATTTTATTTCTATTTTATTTTCGATCGTACGATGTTGGATCTCGAGTCTTCGTTACCTGAAACCTGAACGAAAACCGAATTGACTAAATCTTCATAAGCGGTCGAAATTTGCAAGTTTTGAAAGTTAGAAACTAAAACTGACAAATTTACTAAACTTTCAAACTGTCGGACGGTGTTTGATTGTGACATGGTCATTCGTGTGTCACTTGTTTATGCTAACTATATTCCAAGCAGTTGTTCTCATTACGCGTTTAGATTTCTTGCATGTGCAGATTCTAAAGGCAAGGAGAACATGGTCGATGACAAGCTTTGGAATGAAGACACGACGTGAAGGCACTCAAAAGATGAAGATGATCGAGTTGCCGCTGACCATCATCAACACCACAAGGATCTCAAGCTGTAAAGATCAAGTCATTCACGAGCATAACTCAAGGGGGAGCTTATGTTAAGGGGGAGTTTGTCAACACACTTCCTACATGATACGGGTAGTTTGTTGATACACTTTCTGCTTTCAAGATGTGAAGACTTTGAAGATCCTCCGACATTGAAGACTTGAAAGGACATCAGAGTCTTGAAGACACGAAGATCAAAGATGATCAAGATCGAGACAAAGCTACAGCCAAGGGGGAGTTTGTTGGTGCACTTGTGTCTGTACTTTGTTTGTATTCGGTCATGATGTAAAACGATGTCTCTGTTAGTCATGTAAGTCTGACCAAGTCAACCATCCTCCTGGTTTGACTTGGCCAAACAGTTATCATATGGTTGTAAATTGTCTGTGTCGAAGGTTGGGTCATCGAAGGATTGTTTCTATCCTTCGATGAGCTCGAAAGATATCCCACGAAGGATACTAATGGACCTCGAAGGATATACCATCCTTCGAGGTATATGTGAATCCTTCGATAGCTGTTTGATCGAAAGATGATCTGTCGATCAGTAAACAGGATCCTAAAAGTATGAGTAAAAGTAGCTAATCGCGTGTTTTAGTACTAAAAGTATGAGTAAACTATAGCAGCTACTAGCTACAAATAAAAGAGCAATAAGACAAGCAAAAGAAGCAGTAACCCCTATGCAGTTACCTATACACTCCCCTAAAAGGTTCTATTCGCTAATTCACTCGACAACACTAAGAAAAAACTAAGGCTACGACAAACAAAAGTATAAGAAAAGCTAAGGCCCCAAAACAGACCTATACACTCCCCAAAAAGTCCATAACCCTAATATGACATCTCGAAGAACTCCTATCCCCAATCATGTCATTAGACACGTGCAAGTCTAGCAAACTCTGCCTAAGCAGCTAATCGCGTGTCAGTTTTGGTCCACCTCTTGTTTCCACGGTCCTTACCTTACCGAAACCATCGGAATTATTTCATTCAGGCTGACTAGGCCATTACTAATCACACTTATTGTAAACTACACTTAACAAACAGAACAATAAGCAATTCAAATTTCAAAAGAATAATCAAAAGCAAAGTCTAAAAGTACTAAAATAATCAACAGAAATCACTAAACATGTTTTTCCGATTTTATGAAATCACAACTTTCAATTTCAATTTCAGATTTTAAGTCGATTGACCAGTTTTTAGTTTTTATGTAAATCTCGACTATTGTTAGTATACAACGATATTATGAGCAATATATTCAGATTTGATCCAATTTGATCCGTCAAAACATTCTGTAACAGATGTATAGTATTCCAAAAGTTTGAAACTTCAATCGATATAGATGTAAACTCTCCGAAAACAATCTGAATTTATGAAAAAAAATGTCCGAAATGTTCGACTGAATCAAATCGTATCTCATCAAAAATCAACTGAAAACAGTTAAAATTAATCGAAAAGTTCAGAAGTTGACCGAAAATCATCCAAATTCATCAAAACTAGTCGAAAATCAATCGAAATGGTCCGAAATTCGACCGAATCAATCCGAAACTTGATCCGAAAGCAACCGAAACAGTTTGAAACTGTTTTGAATTGAAAAAGTGTGTTTTGTTATTCAAGTTTCATTATTTTTTAAAAAAAAAATCTGAATAAAAAAAATCAAAAACCTTCAGCTTTCGATTTATGTCTGTTCAAACTTGTCAGATCTGAATTCGAAGTGATTTTCGAATAAACTGTTTATCCGATTTCCGATTTAAGTGGTATCATGGCTTCGATAATAAACAATAAACATACCTCCAGATCTTGTTTGCCATGTACATACGGATCAGTAACAATGCCTAACCCATACACTTTTCCCTTTTTCATGCCCCCCGCAGCTTGTTTCCACAAGTCTTTGATCAAATTTGGGAGGTTCGTCCTTGTACTTCTCCACAAGATATTCCTCGTACTTAGCCTATTGAGATAAAGATGTAATTACATTATTGAAAATTTCATTAACTATTTTTTCTTTTAAAAAAAGTCATTTGGATTTACTTTAACTTACCCAAGTCTCCTCTGCCCTATCATCGACCCATACCAGATTTTCTTCCCGAATGTTCCCTTCTGAATCAACGTCCGAAACTAGCGAACTACTACCACTTGGATCTTTATCCAAAGGCCTGCTTCCTTTCCTACAATGTGTTTGTTTCCACATCTCACGAGGTAACGGGTCACGGCCCAATATCTTAGCCTATAAAGGAAAAAATATGAAGTCAATAAACTTGGTAATATTGACATAGTTTTTTTCTTAAATCTTTTACCGCTTTTTTTTTTTGCAGTCGCATAGCTCTGAGATCCTAGTGTATGTTTGCCCCCGGTTGCCCTGCTTCTAATTCTTTTATTCCTTTTAGACTTTGCTTTCCAGGTAGGTGTGTTCCAATTGTCAATCATTTCTTTCCAAGTATCAGTTCTTATCCATGCTGGTTTAAACTTAAGAATAACGGACATATCATTTCCAACGTGTAAACCTTCCTCTCCCGCCTTTTTTTTGGCCTTATTGCGTACTGTCTTTAACATATTGGGGAATTTACCAGCAATGCACTTCTCCCAACAACTATAAATTTCTGCATCGCATCTCTCTTCCCACTGAAAATAACTCTACGGAAAATAAAACATTATAAATCAGATCGAAATATCGTGAAAATGTTTGAATATCACACTGAAACAAATTGAAACAAATCTATTCTTTGTTATATTTAAACAATTAGTTAAACAAATTGTTATATGTTAACTGAACCATATCAGAATTTTATGAAATGGCCCAATCACAATACCCCGAGATCAATTACGAAGAACAAGACTTGGTTGTTCCTCTTCCAGCACTTATTTCTACAGCAGAAAGCTTCGAGAAGAAGGGCAATTCTTGGTAACAACATTCATATATCATTACACTTTTCGCTGCCGCTTTCAATATTCGTTTTTAAAGCGAAAAAACATTCCAAAGATGTTTGAAACATATCTTCTAAGATATCTAACAAAACCGAAAAAAACATTCCAAAGATGTTTGAAACACCACTATTTCTGTTCAGATATAATTTGTTGATAATAACTTATAAAAACTAACCGGTCAAACATGAATTCGCAGGTTTGTCATATCCAGTTATTGAATCTTACAGAACCGAATCGATAAACACCACTATTTCTGGTTCAGATATAATTTTCATCCTGATGATGACCAAACATATACGATAGAGTATTTGGTTTTAGTTAATCAACTGAATTTATATTAAGTATTCGTTTTAGTTAAATTTCGACGTAGCAACAGTTTTATAAAGTGTTATACATGACATATAACAAGTGGTTTGACCCATACAACACTTTTATAAGCTGTTAATACTGGAATCGCTCAAACAGTCGCCTCTTGTGCTCATTAGGAACGTCTCTCCAGCTGTCCCATGGACCAGACCACAAAGCCCTTAAAATACTTCCAATAATCCGAGTAGACGTCCCTTGATTACTAAATCTACAAAATGAAAGCAACAAATCAAAATGAAATTAGCAACGGTTTAAAATGTACGTAAAGAAACAATATTAATATATATGACTTACTCCCCATCTTTAATATAAATCCACTCGCGGTTGATTGGTTCGGGTACTTGGACTTGGGAAGCGCATCCTCGTCTTGCAGGACCAACACGAAACGTAGACTCATCATCATCACTACCCTCAATGGGAGAATGAACAATAGACGCATCATCACCCACTTGATTGCCACCTCGTCCAACAACTCGATCACCAGCTAGACAACTAGATTGACTACTACCTCCACCAACACCTCGATCACCAGCTAGACGACTAGATTGACTACTACCTCCACCAACACCTCGATCACCAGTTTGACCACCACCTCGCCCAACACCTCGATCACCAACTAAATGACTAGATTGACTACTACCTCCCCCACCACCTCGCCAAACACCTCGACCACCAACTTGAGCACTACCTCGACCACTAGCTTGAGAACTACCTTGACCCATAGTACGTGCCATTATGTCTACAACAAAATCAATAATAGATATTTAGAAAACCATTAAATAAAAAAAAAACTAGCTAGAATTACTTTGAATGTTACTACGCCAACTAATGAGAAACAAAAACATTATTGGAACGAACAAATAAATTATACATTATTCAAAAAAGTAAACTAACCATTATATATATATATATGTTTAAAACCATTATAGCAAGTCATTAACCATGATGAAAATGTTGGTAACAATTTTTCTTTTGTGGTAAAATATGTAAAGAAAAGTATTAAGCATGTTTCATTGTTATATTAAGGTGGCTTAGATTGAAAAGGTTGGTAACAATTTTTCTGGTAAAAAATAATACAAAGAAAATTGGTACAAGAAAAGCATAAGCGTGTGAAATATTATGGTGGCTCACACTACTAAGGAATCTTTATTGGTGCTTTCAACCATATATTTCCATTTTAAAGTGTGAGTACCCACTCAATGAACAACCAGAGAGAGATGTATCCAGCATCCACAGTTAACAATGACCAGTTTATTTGCAATCAGCCTCAGGTTTTGACTAAAACAGTAAAAATAATTGTTCAAAATACGTAATACTCTTGGTTAGACATTTTGATGACCTTCGCAGAATCATACACTATAACAGATTAGCCATTGCTTATGAATTAGGAAGCCATTGCTCTAGGTTTGCGGCGGAGTTGATTTCCGATTTGAGCGGCTGATTTGTGTTAGTGCTGTGGTTTGAGCGCATGAACCCTAACAGCAGTGTTTTGACTTGAAAGAAAATTAAAAAATCAATTTATTATCTATTTTGACACTATTTTGCTACCAAACTTTACAGCTTATTTAAATCACGTTGAAAATAGGTCTAAATTTGCTACCGGTTTTTTCGGTAGCAAATTTTGGTAGCTGTTGCCTATTATTCTAGTAGTGATATCCTAATTGTTTCTTAAAGAAGAATTCATCCTAGATCGCCTAAAGGTTCGACTCAAAAGTCACAATTCATTATGTACTAAACAATAAACTAAAGTTGGTAAATTTACTGTAGGTCCCTCTCGGAGGATCGAGAACAAACCTATACCTTGTTATACCAACCCACTAGCGAGTGCGGAATCCAAGCTAGTAGGCAAACCGGGATGAGACAAGTAGAAACACAAACACACAAAGATTCACCGATTAACACTAGTCGTATTAATGCAAATGAAGGTTTCGGTTACAAGCACAATGTTTACAAATCTAACATGTAAACTCTCAAGTGTGTGTGTGTGTGAGTTCCGACAGAATGCTCTCAACACTCTCTATCTCTCGGTGCAAAATGGCAGAGCTTTAGAACTCAACACATGCATGGGTATATATACCCAGCTCAGCAGGTCTGCTCGAAGGATTCGACAGATGGTCCGAAGGATCATCTGTCGACCACATGTTACACGAAAGATCAGCATGGACCTCGAAGGATCATCCTTCGAGGTCTAATGGTCGAACCATGGTCGAACCATATCTTTCGATCACCTCGAAGGATCAGGTGTATCCTTCGAGGCTATCCTTCGATCAGAACATCTTTCAACTGTTGTCCAAGTCAAACCGGAGGATGGTTGACTTGGTCAACTTACAACACAAATTAGGACATCGTTTATATTAGACCGAATACAGACAAAGTACAGACACAAGTGCACCAACAAACTCCCCCTTGGCTGTAGCTTTGTCGTTGATCTCTAAGTTTTGTCTTGTTCTTCTAAAAGTGTAGACTCGTCTTGAACTTCGACGGCCTTTGGTCTTCAGGTCTTCAATACTCTGATGTCCTATCATGTCTTCAATGTCGGAGGATCTTCAAAGTCTTCACGTCTTGAAAGTAGAAAGTGTATCAACAAACTACCCGTATCATGTAGGAAGTGTGTTGACAAACTCCCCCTTAACATAAGCTCCCCCTTGAGTTATGCTCGTGAAATACTTTAACTTTATGAAGTAAGATCCTTGTGGTGTTGATGATGGGCAGCGGCAACTCGATCATTTTCATCACTTGAGCGCCTTCTCGTCGTGTCTTCATTCCAGAGCTTGTCATCGACTATGTTCTCCCAGCCTTTAGAATCTGCACATGCAAGAAATCTAAACGCGTAATGAGAACAACTGCTTGGAATATAGTTAACATAAACAAATGACACACGAATGACCATGTCACTATCAAACACCGTCCGACAGTTTGAAAGTTTTTCAAATTTATCAATTTCAGATTTTAACTTTCAAAACATGCAAATTTTGACCGTTTATGAAGATTTAGTCAATTCGGTTTTCAGTCAGGTTTCAGGTAACGAAGACTTGAGCTCCAACATCGTACGATCGAAATTAAAATAGAAATAAAATCTTTTTGGCTTTTATAAAGTTTAAATTAAAACACAGATTTTAGGTGTGTTTTTGAAATTAAAAAAAAAACAACAATTTTAATTATCCTTTGAGTGTTATCAAACGACATCACCGCTAATGTCGTGCTGATATGCACCAAACGACGAAACTGTTTAAAAGAAATAATAAAAGTTACGCAGTAAATAAATAAATATATACAAACATTCTTTTTGCGAGTTTCGAGGGTAAGAGAATCATATCAGTGTACGGTCATGCCAAAACACTCTTGTTGTTCAGTTAGTTAACATTAAGATAAGCATCCTATAACAATTATCGGTATTGTTGTCCACTTAAGCTCAACTTATCAGATGTAATCATGTTTAGAGGATACGTTAATGTATGATTTATACTTACCGACCGGTGTTCATCCACATCACGACACATTCCCGTATCAAGGTATGCACGAGAGTTCATCTTACCGGTGAGTATACCGATTATCATCTGTTTGACCGTATAAATTGTGAGATACTCACTTATTTTGATTTGAAAACAAGCCCTATGTGATATAATCACTTATTGATGAGGAACTTGATTTTCGTATGCATGAGGGCACAGGTGCAAGTCCGTGAACAGGTCAGTACTTTCGTACAGCAGAGAGACGAACTTGACACCCGGAAAAATGTGATATTTTATCACTTATTTGAATTGGACATGTGATTGTTTATCACTTATTGAGGTCGAATGCAGTATGTAATATGTACACGTATGTATAGTATCATGGAAGATCTAGACTTGCGTCCCCGTTATTTTTCGGTAAAAGATACAACCATGATACTCAGATGATAAGCAGCATAAAGACCGAATATCTCAGAACCTCGGCAATCTATCAAACGAAATTTCGGTACTAAGACCATATGCCAATGAGTGGTTCCCACCTGGTCTTCAGTCGATTAAGATTTATATCACCCTGCACACTTTAAAATGATTGTGAGCCTACCGATACATCTTATATAGAGCTGCTTATCGTTTTGCATTTAAGGTTTAAAGAGGTTTGGATAGACCACTGATGTACTATCATTTTCTCTTTTGCTCGCCAGGAAACTCATTTTTGTTTTTCTATTGTTTTTGTGTTTTTGAATTTTTCGATGTTTTTGGATTTTCAGATTTTTGGATTTACTCCCCCTAAAATCAATAAACTAAGACAAATTTAAAACACAAAGGTATTTACAAAAATGATTTTCCGATGTTGGTTTTACTCTTGCTTGACCTTAATGCCGTTTACCAATAATAAAAAGTCAAATCTTGATTTGTCAAAAGCTTTGGTAAATAAGTCGGCACGTTGGTCATCGGTGTGGACCTTAACAACATCGATTAGCCTTTTCTCAAAGCAATCACGTATGAAGTGATATTTGATTTCGATGTGTTTGGTCTTTGAATGCTGCACAGGATTTCTAGTGATATCTAAAGCAGCAGAATTATCAACGTAAATAGGAGTAGTTAGGAATTCAAAACCGTAGTCCCGCATCTGTTGTTGGATCCAAAGAACTTGGGAGCAACAACTTGAGGCAGCAATATATTCAGCTTCGCATGTGGATGTAGCTACACACGTCTGCTTCTTGCACTGCCATGTGACTAGGCGATTTCCTAAAAACTGACATCCAGCCGTTGTGGATTTGCCGTCGATTTTGCATCCGCCAAAATCAGAATCACTGAAAGCTACCAATTCAAAGTTATTATCCCTAGGGTACCACAGACCGGTGTCAGGGTACGCCTTCAAATAACGAAAAATCCTTTTAACAGCAGCAAGATGTGAGGCCTTCGGGTTAACTTGATATCTGGCAAGCAGGCACGTCGGGTACATTATGTCTGGCCTTGATGCTGTGAGGTACATGAGAGATCCGATCATAGCGCGATAGTTTGAGGGACTAACAGCTTCTCCCTTCAGATCTGGAGTAATTCCGTGATTAGTTGGCAATGGGGTACCAATGGGCGTTGCATCAGACATCTGGAACCGGCTCAAGATGTCACCAACATATTTAGTCTGATGGATGAATATCCCAGACTCCGTTTGTTGTACTTGTAGGCCCAAGAAGAAAGTCATTTCCCCCATAGCACTCATCTCGAATTTATCCTGCATAATGCGCTCGAATTCCCTACACAAGACATCATTAGTAGAACCAAAAATAATGTCATCAACGTATACCTGTACCAGAAGAAGATCTCCATCTTGTTCCTTGATGAAAAGAGTACAGTCGATAAGACCTCTACGAAAACCGTTCTCCAGCAGATAGTGTGATAAGGTTGCATACCAAGCTCGTGGTGCTTGATGAAGACCATAAAGAGCTTTGTTGAGCAACCAAACCCGATCGGGATGGATAGGATCTTCAAAACCTGGAGGCTGTTCGACATACACCTCTTCTTCAACCACACCATGTAAAAATGCACTTTTCACGTCCATCTGATAGACCTTGAATCCTTTGAAAGACGCATAGGCTAGAAAGATTCGAATTGCTTCGAGACGTGCCACTGGTGCATAGACTTCGTTGTAGTCGATCCCTTCAATCTGACGAAAACCCTGAACGACTAAACGTGCTTTGTTTCGGATAACAACTCCGCGGTCATCCTTTTTGCATTTGAAAACCCAACGGGTACCAATCTTCTTGTATCCAGCAGGTTTCTCTACTAATTTCCAGACACCCAGCTTCTGGAATTGTTGCAGTTCTTCCTGCATTGCTTCAACCCAAGCATTATCCTTCAAGGCTTCTTTCCACGTTCTTGGTTCTTCTGGTGAAACATAACACGCGAAGGACCAGTCGTTTTGTTGCCCGGATTCTCGAATAGCTGCATACAAGCCTGCATTGTTGTTGTTTCGCAACATGTTTCTTGTTTGTACGCCACTTTGCACATTTCCAATGATGTTTTGTTGAGGATGGGTATTATGAATCCTTGTTTCTGGATTATCTGGAACTGGAACATTTATACCCAGATTGTTGAGATTAAGATCAACAACCAATTCAAGACCCGGAATTGACGAAGAGGATGATGCAGTAGTCTCAGCTGTTCTATGTGTATCTACTGGAGGAGTACCCTCAGAAGTACCATGAACTGCTGTTGTAGGAGCTTCTTGATCTGCATCTAGAAATTCATCATCCTCTGAAGATTCGTTCAATTCGTTTGCATCATGAAAATCCTCATTGTTGAGAGTATTGTTGTTCACCGAAGAAGATGGTTCTTGATTCACAAGAATTGGACGAACCACCGGTGAAACTGTTGCATTGTCACTCTCGAAAAACATCCTAGCCGCAGCATTTTCTTCAACGGCTTCAACATTGATCGAATTGAAAAAGTCATCGTACTCAAACATCCAAGGTTGACCCGGATTTTTGACTGGCAAGGTGTGCCTTTGTACTCTGACCTCAGACCATTCCTCGACCCTTTTAGTCTCTAGATTCCAGACTCGTAAGTTAGGGGTGGCATACCCAAGAAAGTATCCATCAATTGCTCTTGCCCCAAACTTTCCATTAGGATCGATGATTGTGCATGGAGCTCCAAACGGTTCTAGATAAGACAAATCTGGTTTCCGTTTCTGAAGAAGCTCAAAGCAGGTCTTGTTGTGTCTTTTGACTGTAAGGACTCTGTTCAATGTGTAACATGCAGAGGCCACAGCTTCAGTCCAGAATGGAATGGGCAACTGTGACTCTACCAACATTGTCCTAGCAGTCTCGATCAATGTGCGGTTCTTACGTTCAGCGACACCATTCTGTTGAGGAGTATAAGCTGCACTAAACTCATGAAGAATACCCTTTGAAGTGCAGAACTCCGCCATGGAATGATTTTTAAATTCAGTACCATTGTCGCTACGTATCCGCCTAACCTTTAACTTATACAAATTCTCAATCTGAATGATCAAGTTTTTGATGATGCCAAAGGTTTCACTCTTGTGTGCCATGAACGCAACCCAAGAAAATCTTGAATAATCATCAGTAACTACGAGGCAGTATTGATCACCCCGAATACTCTTGTGCTTGACAGGACCAAACAAATCCATGTGCAAACGTTCAAGAGGAACTGCCACTGTGTTGACCTTCTTTGTAGGGTGCTTCTTCTTTGTTTGCTTTCCTTTCTGGCACGAAACACAGATGTCTTGAAGATGGAAATTTTTGAGGGGAACACCATTCACCAATTCATTTGAGACTAAATGATTCATTTTGCGTAAGTGAATGTGACCCATTCGTCTGTGCCAAGAGATAGTGTCTTTTTCTGTGGCTTTTGAAACGAAACAAGTTGCTTGTGCAGACGTAGTAATAGCCTGGCTCATGTCAAGGACGTACAAGTCATTTATCCTTGGAGCCGACAAGAGAATCCATTCTTTTGGAATTTTGAAGCCGGGTTTCAGCACATAACATCCATTAGCATCAAAGTGTACTGAGAACTGCTTGTCACAGATTTGAGAAACACTAAGAAGATTGTGATCAAGTTGTTGCACAAAATTGATCTTGTCAAAGCTGACAATCCCGTTAGATATCATTCCTTCACCCGTTATATATCCACCTTTATCTCCAGCAAAAGCAACATAACCTCCTCTAATAGATTTAACGTCGTAGAGAAGCTTTATGTCGCCTGTCATGTGCCTGGATGCCCCACTATCAACAATCCAGTGACTACTGATAGTTCCTCCTGAAGCACCCTGCACATGAACTCAAATGAATTAGTTGGAGATGGGGACCCAAGCCATTGTGGTCTTGGGTCTTCCATTTTCATCAATGACAATAACTTCTTGTCTTTGATGGTTGGTGAATTGTGATGGTCCCCCTGATTTAGTAACCGTTTTTGGTTTCCAAGTCTGTTTGGTTTCACCAGTGTTTTTCTTTAAAATTTTAACTTCTTGATGATTTGAAGTTTTAGAATTTTCTGGTTTTACAACAACAGATTGTTTTTGAACCACATCGGTTTTAATCGCTTTTTCTATCCTTTTGACCTGTTGGCGTTTCTGTTTCTTTTCCCTTTCTTTTACAAGGCGGGGATCATGTTTTGTGGAAACAGTTGGCTTACGGTCAGTTTTGCCACGGGGATCATCAACCTTTCCTTTTTGTTTATGAAGATATGGGCAGTTTCTAATAATATGCCCAATGGTTCCACACTCAAAACATGATCTTCGTTCTACAAACCCCGAAGAATCATGTGATCGTCTAGCCGATGATGTTGAACTTTGTGAACCCGAGGTACTAGGTTTTGAACTGCTTGGTTCATTTCTTTTCTCGACAATAGCTTTCTTGACAAAATCTAAGTTAGATTGATTTTCAAACTTTTCAATTTTGTCTGTTCCCGTCGATTTCACAAAGTTAACATTCTTCTTCTTCTTTTGGTTCGGCTTCTTGTTAGTTTGAGCCGGTGTTTTACCTTTGGGTTTGGTGTGATTTTGCTGTGTTGGCACTGTTGGTAATTTCTTGTTGCCAAATTGTTTTCGAATTTCAGCCTTTGGAATAGGAGGACACTGTGTAACTGTAACTTTAGGTCCTGCCTTTCCCAAGAACTTACTCGTCGAATTCTCAAAGACTTTGCAGATTAAGGATTGATTAACATTCTTAATGGGAAAATCTTTGTCTGAGTAAATTTTATCATCACCAACTAGAGTGTACAGCAAATTCACACTCTCCGGCTCTCCTGCAGATGAGGACTCAGTTGCAATAGTCTTAGCGGGTTGAACAGGGGGATCACATAGAATGTGATTCTCAAGAGGTATGTCCTCATTTTTGACTACCGCATCAGACTTTGCTGGGACAGTATCATCAGATTCATCATCAGACGAATCAGCATCCTCAATCACAACTGGAGGATCTTGATTCTGTTCAGCACTCACAAATGTATCTGCTGACACATCTGAATCTGAGGATACTTCCTTTTGGTATCCGAGTCCTGCAGCAAACTCCTTAACATCTAGAGGCACAGAAGGTTCAAAGAAAACTCTGTCCTCTTCATCAGGCATGGCATCATAATTATGTCTCACTGGTGGTGGACACTTCTTGTAGCCTATGCATGTGACATCTCTCTTTTCCTTCTGAACGTCAATGATGTGATCTAACACATAGCTAGAACTCAAATAACTGTCTAGCTTGAGTTTGATCGCATCACTTTCGGTTTTCACACAAGCCATCTCTTTTTGCATACTCTCAAGGCGAGATATATACAAATTAATATCAGTTTGTTTTCTTGAAACCATTTTAGTCAGTTCTGTTTTATCCTTCTTTAATGTTTCAATTACTGACTTAAATTCTTTTTCATGGTTTTCATAAAACATGTTGGCTTCTGTGCATTTAGAGAGGTCCACAGTCAACTTCTGATTGTGGATGAATGTCACATCATATTTTCTTGCAAAGCGTCATGCTTACTTTGCAAGTCACTCAAATTCTCATTCACAGTAGTATGTTTGTCTTGCAAGTCAAACAAACTAGCTTGTAAAGCATCATGTTTGCCTTGCAACTCAGACATACTTTTCTCAAGATCAGCACATCTAGCATGCAACCTAGCACATTCATCACAATTAACAGCAGTGGGTTCATCGACACATACCTGACTTGATGAACCGTCGACATTAGCCATAAAGGCTGAATGGAGAGAAGACGAAGAGTAAGCAGCTTGATCCACCAGAATAGATCTTCTTTGAGTTTCTGCTACAGCTTCCCCCAAGAGTTCATCAATGTCAATATCATCCGAAACATTAGATGTCTCACCCACATGATCATCACCAGAGTTGGATGATTCTTCATCAACACTCCTGCTGTATCCAGAGGAGTCTTCATCTTCAGACGATTCATCACCACTGGCAGAAGATTCTCCACCACTGGTGTGAACTAGCTCCTTCACAATCTGAGCAAAACATGCTGTTCCATCAGGAGCATCACCACCCAACTGGATTGACCAGTCACAACCTTCATCCACCTGAACTGCAAGTGCTCGGTTGGTTTGGTTGTTGACAGGCACCAATGTACGATCATTGTTTCTGTTCTGCTGGTTGCCTTGGTTCCTGAAGGGGTTTTGATTCCCGTGCTGGGCTGGCTTTGTACATTCCCGTTTAAAGTGGCCCCGTTCACCACAGTTGAAGCACTTAACAGCTTGCTTATCGAACCCATACTTGGTGTCTCGCTTACTTTCCAAGCTGGTTCTGCCAGTACTTTCCATCCAATCCTTTGCTCTTCTCACAGCACTCGCAAAGGCCCACTTGATGTCCATCAAGTCCATCTCTTCCTTATCAATCTGCCTGTAATCTTCTTGTGTCAGATTAATGTTTCCAATCTGACCTTCTATCAACCCACAGTACGCGCTCACTACAGTGTTAAGCAGCTCCATGTGTTCCTTAGCTACTTCTACACTGATTTTAGAAAAACTTGAAGTGTCAAGCTGTACTGTATTTGGCTTTGATTGTTGACCTGCAGCAGATGATGTTCCTCCATAACATGCATATTGTGGTTGTTGAGCAGGAGGAGGAGGAGGTGGTTGTATTGGATTTCCATACAGATCTGTGGTTGGAGGCGGCTTTACAGGAACTTGCACTGGATTGCCATACATATCCGTGCTTGTGACAAACGCCGTTTGAAGTGGAGCATGTGAACCGGCTTTTGCAGATGAAGTAGTGGAGGTGCCATAATACATCTCTGGATTCTGTGGCACTGCAACTCTCTTTGCCTTCAACGTTTCTTCCTGATCCTTGTTCTCCAGAAGCTGCACGAAATCGTTGATATTTGTAGTTCTCAACGTTCCGTTGTACTTCAAGATTTCCAGGAAGTTATTCCATTGAGGAGGCAATGCATCGGCAAACTTCTTTACCACCTCTGTTGGAGTCGTTGTGACTTCAAAGTTCGTCAGCTCAGTAAGTAGATGATAGAAACGGCTTGTCATATCTCCCAAGGACTCCTTATCCATACATGTGAAGCCATCGAATTCTTTCTTCAGTAGATCTCGTCGTAGTTGACGTGTGGCCTCATTACCTACTCCTCTCGTCTTCAATGCATCCCACAGCTTCTTCGTAGTCTTGAAACTGACGAACTGATGATAAATATCCTTGCTCAGTGCTTGAGTGAGAATAGCGTATGCTTTCTTTTCTAAGTCATACGTCTTCTTTTGATCATCAGGAAGATCGGCAAATGTAGCTGTCGAAGAAGCAGCAACCTCGATAGTTTGATCGAATTCCGTAATGAACCGCAACCACAACTCTGTATTTTGACCAAGAATGTATGTATGGAAACGATCAACCCATCCTGGATATTCATGAAGATGCATCAACTTTGGAGGCCTGTTCAAACTTCCGGTTTCACTTTCGCTTAGTAGAAGACTTTGAATACTCGGAGTTTGATTTGAAACAAACGCCCATTGACCAGCTGGAGTGGCATTTGCTTGTGAGGATGTAGAAACTGGAGATTCGGCCCATGATGGAGATTGACTGGTATTCATGTATTTTCCACTGTCTGGAGCCGGACTTCCCCACCAACTCGGATTCATGATAGATAAGCAAAATAAATGCTAAGTAAGAATGATCCGAAAGATACACAACCGAAAGATCCTGGTCGAAAGATCTGAAATCACAGAAACTTGTTAACAATAAACTGACCACAATCGAAAGATATAATCTTGTTCGAAGGATCAACAGTACTCGAAGATTACTGTTGACTCTCGAACAATGATCTCGAAAGACTCAAGAACTCGAAGGATTCCCTTTGAAAGATCCTTATCTTTCGAATTAACTCTTTATCTTTCGAATAACAGATCTCGAAAGATTCACCAATACGAAGGATCCTAATCTTTCGGACACTAATCTTTCGAAAAGATTCCTCTGTCGAAGGATATGTTTCAGACTTCGAAGGATGGGTCGAAGGATATAATCTTTCGAGCCTTCCTTGATCGAAAGATATCGAAGGATGATCTTTCGATGTCGAAAGATATCTTTCGAGAGCTCTGACACAAACTGATCTGATGTGAAAGGTTGGTGAAAAGGTGACAGGGGTTGGTGAAGTTGCTTTCGGCAGAAGGGATGTTTCTGCACAACTTTCCACCAAACTTTTTGACTTTCAAAAATTATACCCAAAAAGGCAAAACCTTTTCCTCAAGTTCAGTCACCGGAAACACACCGGAATACCACCGGAAAACACAAAGTTTTCTAAAAACCAATTTTTATGTTACCCAACCCAAACTTGAACACTCCCGGTTAGTTTAGACACGTTTTTACTCAAAGAAAAAAGCAAGAAAACAAGTAAAAACAGGTGCAAAACTAAGTGTTTCAACACACCACAACTTGTAAAAACCCGGTTTTAAACAAGGTAAAGAGCGAGGCTCTGATACCACTTGTAGGTCCCTCTCGGAGGATCGAGAACAAACCTATACCTTGTTATACCAACCCACTAGCGAGTGCGGAATCCAAGCTAGTAGGCAAACCGGGATGAGACAAGTAGAAACACAAACACACAAAGATTCACCGATTAACACTAGTCGTATTAATGCAAATGAAGGTTTCGGTTACAAGCACAATGTTTACAAATCTAACATGTAAACTCTCAAGTGTGTGTGTGTGTGAGTTCGACAGAATGCTCTCAACACTCTCTATCTCTCGGTGCAAAATGGCAGAGCTTTAGAACTCAACACATGCATGGGTATATATACCCAGCTCAGCAGGTCTGCTCGAAGATTCGACAGATGGTCCGAAGGGATCATCTGTCGACCACATGTTACACGAAAGATCAGCATGGACCTCGAAGGATCATCCTTCGAGGTCTAATGGTCGAACCATGGTCGAACCATATCTTTCGATCACCTCGAAGGATCAGGTGTATCCTTCGAGGCTATCCTTCGATCAGAACATCTTTCAACTGTTGTCCAAGTCAAACCGGAGGATGGTTGACTTGGTCAACTTACAACACAAATCAGGACATCGTTTATATCAGACCGAATACAGACAAAGTACAGACACAAGTGCACCAACATTA